>NC_143021.1:15772500-16032500 GCF_055824585.1 Amblyomma mixtum
TTGGTGATCGCAGCTATCGATCCCTGCTAGTCGAGTATTTTTTCCTTTTCTGTTTTGTTCTGCGCTGTTCAAGCTCACCGTGAACGGCCAACAAGAATATCGCAACAAGTTACGACAGAGTACGTGATTCTAAAATAGAGTGTGTAACATTGCGTTTCCGAGGGACGGAAATCTTCGACAAAAATTTGCTGTTAAGGCGCAACTGTCGTAACACCGCGATGCCCAGCGGCAGCTTCTGAGTGTCTGGGTATGTACACGCTTGCCCGAAAACTTCAGGGTTCGGCTATTAAACGCTCGCGCGTTTTACATCGCGTGCCTTATGAAACGATGTAAAGGAATTATGCGGTGTCGCAGTTATAGCTGGTCTCCATTCTACCCCCCACAGATTCCCCCCCCCCCCCCCTTCCCCCTAGGATTGTTGAAAACTTTCTCTTCTTTTACAAAGTTAAAACATGCCACGTGAACTAATGGATTTCTTCTTAGGAGCAGTCATTAGTGAAAAGGATTCTGCTGAGTGTAAAATAAGGTAGACAGTTTTTCCTTGCTTTTTCGAGTTGAGAAGAAAACTCGGTTTGTTCTAAGGACCCATCCACATATTTCACCTAGAGGTTTGTAATTTTTAGTTAGTACAAAGTTGCGCGTAAGATGTGTGCGTGGAGTGCAGAGATGCAATTAAGTTACTTGGATGAAACGTTCTTGATGCCTGCATGACTTTTATTCGGCTAAGTCGGGCTATACGAAGTGCAGTTGTTTACTTCTTGACCCCACGCCGCCTTCAATTGATCCCTCAATTTACTATGTGTTAACTTCATGCAGACTCAATGCTGTACGAATTACGTCTCTTGCTTTCATCGCAGCGAACGTAGGCAGTATATATGTCAGCTCTCGCATAACCGCTTGTCACAACATGACTCGGGACCTAGAAGTTTCTTATCATATGCCGTTGTGTTGTCTCTTTTTCGTGATGTTTCCTACTAAGGATACAGCTTAATTCCTGTAATGTACCGCTGTGAATGAGCTCAAAGAATCAGTATACCAGGTGTCTCGGGGAATCCCGCCGCTAGTTTTTAAAAATAGGCTTTCCAGGGTAAAAGAATTATATTTCGGTATAGTGATACCAGTGTCGACAAACGTCTGAAAATAGGGATATCAATTTAACTAGCACGCTGGTTAAATGAAAACTGAGAGCAAACTTTTTATGGCGCCTGGTTGCAACCAGAAATCTGTAGCCGGTTATTAGCAATTAGCTATACTACGAAAAAAAAATCCGAAAACACGAATACCCTGGGTGCTATGGCTCAATAAATTTTAGGAATTACTTGAGGAATTCGAAAAACGCGCGGCTGTGGGCAGTGCGCAGCGGCTCCCACCGGTCATCTTCAGCTGATGGCGCACGTTTCACATGACCTCCTCGCCCCATTTTGGCTGTAGCAGCGAGCAGAGGACGGGACAGAGAAGGTCACGTGACACGTGCCCCGTCAGATGTCGCGGTTTTATAGACTTCGCTGTGCACGCACCGTAGCCTCACGTTTTCCGGGCTCCGTGACAAACGGCGTAAATTTGTTGACCCACAGCGGCCAAGGCAGTCCAATTCTTGAAATTTTAACGAGTTTAATGGCTATTGTCATCAACCAACGCATTTCTCATTGCAACCTGGCGCGTTTCTCTAATAATGAAAAATTCACTTTTAGAATTCGGTTAACCAGATTCCTAGTTAACATAATTTATTTATTCGGATGTAAGCAATCACGGATATTGCTATACCAAAAAAGCTATTTTGGCAAATCGAAAAGCCCCTTTTTCAAAATTAGTGGCAGGCTTCCCCTAAACGCCTAGTTAACTGTTTTTGATGTACTAATTTATTTTGCATACACCTGCACATATATTACTATATTCGGCAAGGAAAATTGATGCACACTTTGGCATTAACTTATACAGCGTTAGCTCTGCTGGTCGCGTATCAAGCCTCCGAGTTATGCTTATTCAACGGATAGAATCCAAGAGGGCGGCCTCCACTGGAACGTCATTGTATTAGAGCGTTACGCTGTACTTCTTGCGTTTCAGGTATCTGCGTTATGCGTTATAACGCAAGTCATAACCCAGTGGTTGTCATCGTAACCGAGGTGGTTACAGAATAGAATAAAATAATAAGCTTCAGCGTGACATCCGAGGACAATAATTCGAAACTGGACTATGTCAATCCTGCATATATAACCGTGTCTGGCAGGCGTCAAACTTGAGCCACTCAGTTCCAACATTTGTGTAAAATGGGGGGGCCAGCCATTTACCGCACAATGTTCCGGATGATTTCATACGATTCAGCGTTAAGTGCAGCATAAACGTACGAGTTAAGTAAGAACCTTCGAACCGCAGGGACTCGAACTGACGCCATAAGTACCCCCCATTCCATGTCTGCCACGAATCTTAGATGAATATTGCAGCTTAACTGTTTGTCGCAGAGTGTTCGGCGGATGGCATTCTATTTCGCGTTTCGTGTAGCATAAACTTCCTAGTTAAGTTAGAGCATTGCTCGCAGCAGGGATTCAAACCGGCGACCTATGCTATGTGTGTCAACGCTCGATATTCGATCGCTGGCTCAGCGTCGGCTCATTTTTTCCCCCAGCTGGCAGTGGAGCATTTCTTATTTCGACGTATATTGCGAGGGCTGCGTTGAGCGAGTGCGCTCGTTCTGCAAGTGAAAACTATTTTCGGTCATTTCTATAAATTACACAGGTAGCGCAATCATAGCTGCCCTGGTTAAGGTCAAGCAGACCCCGTCGACCCGTGGCGTTAAGTCAGCGGCTATGATGTTCAGCCTCTGAGAATTCCGGCCTCTGCGGCCGCGCGGCGACGGAGGCACGGTACAAGAACGCCCGTATGCCAATCTTGTACCGAGTGGTTGGCTGCTGGCAAGAAGTTTGCCAGTTTTAATGCGAAAGCAATACCTAGCCCCACTGCGAGAGAAGTCGGCATGTGTGTGTGTGTGCTCGCAGATGATACGGAAAAACCCGTATGTTGCACAGAGGAAGCCGAGAACCGCCACTTCAGACAATAATGTGCACGTCATTCGTCTATATGTACCCGCCACTGATCTGCGTCCATGTGACATTCGTGCCAAAATAGTGACGCAACCGTATGTCGCACATCATTTCCGGGCGGTGTCGTGCGGTTTCTTGTTGCATATATCTTACATGTGCGTGTCAAGTTGGAGGCTACCTTGCGAAAGGGATCGGATCCAACAACATAAGCACCTTCAATTCTACGCCTTCCCAGACTCCCGTATCAAAAATGTGATACTTCAATTCTATGCCTTCCCAGACTCCCGCATCAAAAATGTGACGCAAGCGTTCGTCGTACAGCGTTCCGGGCGATGCCATGCATGTGTTTCGGGCGGTGTCACCTCATTGCCGCGCAGCGAGAGGCTAAGGAGCATTAGCGGTCAGGTGCACAACCAATAGGCAAACACATTAGCTCAAAAAAAAAGAAGAAATTTAATACATCTACAAACATTGCGATTAAGAAATGCACCCAGGGACAGTAATGCTTTCGCCTTCTCACAAACTAGCATCTGCAGCCAGTAGCGCGCCTAGGTTCTATCCATGTTTCCTTCATAAGCCAAAGCCACTGAATGTTGCGGGTGAGTTGCGTTCGTGTTGTTCGAATAAATAGTTGACTTCATGGTTTGTATTAGCAATACTGTGTATGAAATAACTGTGACCGATAGCCGCACTGTTGAACGCTGGGATAAGAGCATGAAAGCCTCCGAAAGTGGAGATACAGATCCGCGGCATATTCCTGGCCCTCCGGTGATTTGTTGCGTCTCTGGCTGTGTTGCACACTTACTGCGGACATTATAAAGCGTACATGTCCCGAACCATTGGTGACTGCTCCGACAGCGGCCGCTTAGCGAGACGCGCGTCAAAGCGGAAGGCGAAGCGCCGACCTTTGGAGGTTACGAAGATAAGCACGTGTGGAGAAAGCAGAAAGGCTGGCCAGTGATCGCCGTAGGATCCGTATGCGCCGGGTGCCGGTTGCCAGGCCCGGCGTAACACTGACTGCCGGCCGATGCCCTCACGCCCAGTTATTCGAGGGGACTACACAGTACCAACAAGATGTGTTTACTGATTCCTAATCGCAGCGCACTGCAAATGCACCCTTTAATACGATTCGCTTTGTATCCGCTTAATCAATCGCGAAAAGCTTCGTGGATCGAAAGATTGCCGGAGGCGATTGTTGATATGATGGCAGCGTGTGTAACTGACAGCGGTGGTGCGACCAAAAAGATAGTTATCTCACTGCAAATAACATCATTGCTTGCTACTCACAGATGTGAAACACGATCACATAAACTTCGTACCTAGGAATCGGTACGAGAGAAAAACAGGCCATTTATAGCGAGAAATAGTTCATCGAAGGGAGAACTGTGAGACCTTCCCGTGCGTGAATCCGTGCGCCACGCTGCCAAGCTTTGATGCAATATGACAACGGGTGGCAAGGCTGCCGCGAACGTCAGGAGGAACGTGGAATGCCCGCTCGTAAACTGCAACATCTTAACCGGAGGGCTTAGTTTGACCGTTCTGTTTTGTCTCGATGCACTTAAAACACTTTGGAGATGATCGGTCGATATCTAAGCCTTCGCGAATACTTTGGACGTCCGTCGCATAGTAACTTTTGATCGCACTTGAACAAGTCATGGAGATACTCTACTTTCAGCAGTGTATCATCATCAGCAGGCTACGGCTAATGCAGGACAAAGGTCTCTCCTATACAAATTTAATTAACCTTGTCCTATGCCAGCTGCGGCCACCTTATCCCCGAAATAGTTTCTTTATTTTCAAACAACATAATACAGATTCAGGCCTGCCTAAGCCAAAGAAGGCTTGAGGGGCAGTGCCTGGCAGCTGGCGACAAAAAACATGCATATCAACATATTATTTAGAGGAAAAAAAAGAGATAAAGAAAAAGAAAACTTCTCAACCTCATCCATACACCTAACTTTCTGCTGCCCCCTGCTACGCTCGCCCTCTCTAGGTATCTAGTCCGTTACCCTTAAGGACCAGGATGTCATTAACCCGCGTTTGTTCCCTCCCCCACTCCGCCTGCTTCCGATCTCTTAACGTTACACCTATCACTTTCCTCCCCATTGCTCAGTGTGTTGTCCTAAATTTAAGTGGAACCCTTTTCGTTAGCCTCCACGTTTCTGTCTCATAGGTGAGTACCAGTAAGATACAGCTGTTATGTACTTTTCTTTTGAGGGATATTGGTTAACTACTATTCGTGATCTCAGAGAACATGCCAATTGAGCACTACCTCATTTTTATTCTTGTAGTTATTTCACTCTCGTGATCCGGATCAGCGGTCTCTACCTGCCCTAAGAAGACGTATTCTTTTACCACTTCCGGCGCCTCGATACCAATCGTAAACTGCTGTTCCTTTCCGAAACTGTTGAACTTTGCATTGTTTTTCCGCATAAGGTTTCCAGACCGTCCACTATCCTGCTCTGCGTAAGTCATTGATCATGCTTTGCAATCATCCCTTGAGTGACAGAAAAACACTGTCATCAGTGAATAGCGCATTACTGAGGAGTTCTTCGTCAACTTTTACCCCCATCTGTTCCCATTCTAGGTGGCTGCACACCTCCTATAAACAGGCGGTGAACACCGAGCAGTGCAATACCCAGTTAAAAGCGATATGAAGATAGAACTCAGCGACGCGTCCTCATCTACATATACGTTATGTATTGGAATTCTTTCTGCATGTTTTGTGGCGCTCGTTCAATTGCCCTTCCTCCGTTCTAAACTTATGAGCGTTGGGAGGTCAATAATCAACCAGCATTGATTAACTTGCCGAACCCCCGAGATGAACGGGTTCTAAGAATCTATAGATTGCTCACTGTTCTGTTTTATGGAATTAAAAACCCTTCACATTCTATCATCAAGCGTCTTGAAGTTGTGTTCGATAAAAACCCATCCATTGCTGCCGTTAATAAGGAAGATCGGTGCGAAGTGATTTTATTGAATTTTCCCCGAAAACCCGGATTGTTTACATCATATTTTATGTTTACATATTTCATTGTTTACATATTCTCCGGATTGTTTACATAATATTTCAAGTGTCATATTTCAATTTCTTTCCTATGAACAAAAGAGCAAAAAGAAAGAAGAACATACCCAGAACCCATGTATAAATAGCTGTTAAACTGCCGAAATCTATGTTCACTAGAGGAGACCTTCTTTCACAAAGAAAATTAAGGCAATCCTTGAAATGATAACCGCACGCCCCCTGTAAAGATGGACTGCTGACCGGCTATCAGCGAAACTGGAAAGCGAAACGGGGATCTCGAAACGCTATCAGCGAAACGGGGATCTCGGAGGCTACGGGGCACCCCATCTACTTCAAAGCGGTGGCAACCTGTCCTTTTCAGTAACAACGTCACAATTTTGAATGCAGTATATTGCAGAAGAACTCTAGTTTGGGCTGGATGATTCATGATTCACAAAAAAAAAAACGGCTCGAAATACGGGGACAAAAGAGAAACATACACGGCGCTCGTCCTGTCGTGTATGTTTCTCTTTTGTCCCCTTATGTCGCGCCGTTTTCTTTTTGAATGCAATGACGAGAAGATTTTATACTTTATTTATTTATGTGGCCCTCAGGCCTGGAGGCATTAAAGAGGGGAATGATAACAAACAACAAAATACATACACAAATGTAATGAATGTCATAATGTAACTAATTTTCTCGCCGGTGAAGCGCCTTTTGCTGCCGGACAAACGGCGACATGCACGAGGAAGATGCAAAGCAGCTCAAAGAACCGGGACGTCTAAAGAAAGGCAAACAAACTCATGCGCTGATTTTTTTCAGTCGCCCGTGTTTTTTGCGCTGCTTTCCCTCTTCTTCATTAATCAACAAGCCTAAATTTCCACTCTTCAGCAACATGCATAGCCATCCGTTTCCAGAAAAGGAATTTTACTCGGGGTCAGTAACTGGATGTAGTTCTGCTCAGTGTCCCTTTCAGTTCTAACAGATGAACTGAAAGGGTCATTTGCAATCACAACCTTGGTGGCTCTGTATTTAGTCGCTTTAATTGCACTTCTTGCGGGCGGCCCTTGATTTTAGCAGCAGATACGCCGCCGCATTTCATCGAGCAGCCTTTTGAACAGACACGTGATCGGCTTCGTTAAAGACTCGCAAGGCCAAGCCCCGCGGGGAACAACGCAATATGGCAGCAACCTCTCGCGTCGCCTGAGCGCGTCTCCGCTAGGTGCAGCTGCTCTTGCTGCTGCTGCTACCAGCAAGACAGCCCCGCCCACTAGAAACTGAGCTCTCCAGGCTACCGGCAGGGCGCTGTTCGAAAAGGGGACGCAATGAACACTTGCGTATCATGGTCGAGGTTGCGGATAAGATTATGGATCGGGGAAGGCGTGGCGTCAATTACAAGTGCCGGGTGTCCCTTAGTGAAAGAAGCTGTATGATGCGATAATCTCTTAGGTTCATCATACAAATGTCCTTTACTCTTACAAAATCACACATCTGTCTTATGGATGAGATACAATATTATAGAAATTGCATATCATATGTATGGCAGTCCGTATGAAGTTATTGCATCATACAGCTTTTTTCCAGAAGGGTCGCAATTGCCTGGGCCAAAGTGAGCCGTCGTGCGTTTTGCTGCAGGCGGTACGTGCCTACAGGGAAAAATGTGATCATCTATAAGTGCCCATTGTACACTTTGTATGATGAACACAGGACTATTGCTATTTGTTGCCTTCCTGAAACAGAAATGCTGAGCTTCCGTCTGTATAACGCGAAGAAGATTCCCCAACATATTTTAGCGTCGGCTCCCAAAGGCAGCTCAGAGTGAATTGAAGGGACGGCCGCGAGGGCATAAGGCGCAGCAAAAGACATCAGCTGGGATTTTGACTGTGACCACTTTTTCATGCCTACTGTGCAAACGACACGCGGGGACTCGAGCGCTAGCAATAAGGCAGAGATGAGGCACAATGTACCGACTAGCCCAGACAAACAACTTACTGACAGGTTTACTTGCTTTAAGTTCGCTATCCCATTTTTAGTGTCTTTCGACGCATCAGAAGCGACTTAAATTTCCTAGCCGAATTAGATCAACCCCACGAAGAGTAATTTTATTTCCTCCTTTGTTTAATTTCATTTCTGCTTTTTTATTCCTTTGCTTCCTTTCTGAAGTGCCCTTTTTACTAGAACCTAACCGTGGAATGCTGTATACAGACAAATAAAATAAAGTATGAAAGACACCGCCTATTCTAAATATACTGAAGTCACAAGATATATCTACAGCTGCTTAAGCTATTGTCTTGGTCGACGCGGAAATGGAAAATATTACCGTAGAATCCTTCTATACCGAATCCCTAATATTTCCATCCGAATCGTACAAAGAATTAGGTGATGAGTCAAATTCCTTATGAAAGCAAAGCAAACGTAACGTCTCCAGAAGATACTTGGGTATTCATGGTTACGATAGGCATTCACGGTTATCTATTAAAAAAAACGGGAAAGATGTCATGGACATCTGTTTACAATACCACCACTGCCTAGGCAATTCTTATCCTAGTCTAAATACCTGATACAAAAATCATAATGCCGTACGTTGTGGTGGGGATATCATGCCGTAAACAAGGGGATATCATCCCATAGCGAAAACGGTGCGTAGATTGAAAATATAACTTCAACTTATTTAGCCTTATCGGTAATGCTACTTTAGTTCGTGTTTAAAATGCTCATTGCCTGTTTAAACTAACGTTTGTGTAAGTCCATACCAGATCATTTTCGTTAAGTAGCCTGAGCGCGGGATTTGCGCTATCACGCCCTTAGTATTTCGTCGCTTTTAATTTTGTTATGTGCATGGGCAATTTATTTACCTCTTGTTTAATGCGCACACTCTTCTGCATACACGTTTAAGGGTTCTCAACTTGTTCGACGAGCGATCGGTAGAAAAATAAAATATCTGTCCTTGCGATTATTGCGCCTCATTGCATTACGCGTTGAAAATGCGTTATCATTAGAAGCTTTTGCGCGATATGTAGAGATTTGTGTAGCTGCAAAGTTTCTGGGCGTAGTCTGTCGATTTGACCGCTGCTTCCGCTGCTTTGCCGTTGAAGCAGAATCACTTGTAAAAGGGCCAGGATCCACGAAGCACGTTACGGTGTATACTGCTGCACCAAACTAGGCACAATCTTAACAGCTCGCGAAACTTCTCCATTTCACCTCTTACTCATTTCTTCTATTTTTTTACTGATTTTTCAGTCATTTTAATTTTTTATGAGTCATTCTACGTCATTTTTGTTCTCTGCTGCATCATTTTTAGTGGTATTCATTGCTGCTGGGTCATTGTTTGTCATTATTGGTAATTATCTGTTTTACGGAGCAATTTCTTTGATTACATGTGTTCGGAGATTATTCGTGTGGCAAGCACCTTCCGTCCGCTCCCTCCTCTCCCCTACAAGTAATGAGCGGAATTTGCCTCTCGCCATTTCACCGTCTGCCAACCATGTCAAGCGGCTCTTCCGTGTACTCGATCTTATATAAGTCGACATCAGCGAATGCTCACAATGGAGCTTCTAGTGTACATCTAGCCTGTAGAATTTGCTGGATTAAGTGCGCCTATCTCTTTGTACACTTTTCTAGATCAATAAAGCTGTAAAGTTAATATTGTAATGTAGAAGAACTTCTTAGTTCTTCTTAGTTCTTAGTTCTTAGAAGTTAATATTGTAGCAACACATGCTCCATGTTTGCAAGGCTCATGATGATTTTCGCCGTAATTCGAAGTGTAGAGACACGGCTTCCGAGCTCAGTATTGATAGGCGCCACAATGTGGGGCAGTGTTTGGCTACGCTTTGCGCATCAGTTTCATAGGTGCCCAATGGTATACAAGAAACCCCACCCGCAAATCGCGAAGCTCTACTAGCCCTATCGCAAAAAAAAAAAAAAAACTGGAAGCGAGCACTCTATTGCGCTCGCAGCAGGCAAATCATATTAAATAGACGGCCATGCGATGTTTTGGACATTGTTACTTTTGCAACATTCCCGTGAGAGAGGTCCACATTAGTGCTTCATCGGCACGGTTTTCCTCTTAGAGATTTACTAACCAATTCTTAGTTATCTTTCAGTAAAGTGCAAGAGTGGGCTAGTTGATTTGCCTTAACTAAGGACCAGCGTTCCAGAAGAGACACAGACAGGAAGAAGGAACAGCGCTTGTCCCTTCTTCCTCTCTCTGTTTTTCTGGTGCGCTGCTCCTTATTTATCATACTAATTAGTTATCCTTTCTAGTAGAGCATTTTTTTATTCTCTGTTGCTTTCTTTTAATTTGTGCTTTTATTATATTACTTTTTATAATTGTCGCGTGTTTTCTGCCATACCTAGCGCAGACAGTCTGGTGCACTGATGAGGACTGATTATGCTGAAGCTCATTTCCGTGCACGGGCAGTCTACTGTCGTAGACAATTTTAAAATGCAGGCATATTCTTTTATATCTCCCTGTGATGACAACGTCGAGGGCAGAACTCATGATACTAGCCGGAATTTATATTTTAAATTGGAAAAGAAAGTCATGTTAAAGTCGTTGTTGTGTTCAGACTTCTCAACTGACCTCGCATGTAGACTTAGGAAAGGACGAAGTACACTGTGAATAGGACTGAGCACCGTAGCCATACTTCAAATATTTTTTTCGCGTTTGCAAAATACTGGCCTTTTATTAGAGCTTTTTACGCGGTTACCATCTTCTTTTTTGGTTTCTTGGAATGTTCCGAACAGGCAGACAGCCGCTATGATCATAATGGCGCCGCCATGGGCAGCGCTGATATCGGCAAAAAGATGCTGGTGCCTGTGGCCGATGTCACCAGTGTTATTCTACTGTAAGTGGTTTTAAAGCTACCCAGTTTGATTTGTACTTAATAAAAGCTACTTGTCTCAGTTCACGTCGGGGTCACCATCGTCGCCACGGATGGCCCCTGTCTGCCACTTAGGCGACAGTTACGGTCGTCTCGTTTCTAATCTCACTGCTTCTACACGACGACAACACGGGGACGTGACTTGCCCATAAGGAAAAATTACATTTCGAATTGTTCTCTCATGTTTCTAAGCCCCGTAGCCGGTACGTGTTGTTTAGGACAAGAACTTTTCAATTCGCGAAAAGAAAGTATGGTGGTTAAAGATGGGTGCACTGTGTTCTTAGGCTGTGAAGTTCGTCACTTCTGCCACCACTTTATGTGAACTTGGTTTATTGGTCAGTGCCACGCCAAGCTTTTCATTACTGACTCTGCAGTCTGCCGTGCTTTACCATGGCTCGTTATTTCTTTCTTCTTCTTTTCTGCTCTTATCCCATCGTTGTAATTATTGTCTACATTTTCCTTCGAATAACTTTGTTTAAGTTTCATTTTGGAAAACTTCACGGGTATTAAGGCGAAAGCCTTTAACGCCTCATGCTGTCGAGACACAAGGATTGTTAGCAAATGTGTCCGCGTTTCGGCGTCACTACTTAAAAAAGCAACTTTGTTGAGGCTTGCAATCGAACCAAGGCCTTCGGCATTTGAAATGGAGACGCTACCACTCCGCCACGAAGGCTCAGGGTTTCAGCATGAATAAAGGCGCATCTAGTGAATGCGTGGCTCTCATAAATAAAGTGAAAGAAATAAGACTAATAAAAAAAATTAAAATAAAAAATAAAATTAAGAAAAGGAACGAAAATAAAAATAAAAATAAAATATGAGAAATAAAGAAAATAAAAACAAACGGTGCGCCAGGAAACGCTTTCGCCTTGCAGCACTTTAGAGAGCCTTTATTTAAGTTTCGTTTTGTTAAACTTTACGGGTATTTTTTCTTTACCGCCGCAAGAGGAGAGGGATGCCTGTTAATAGTGATAAAGGAAGACAAGCACTGAGGTGGTTCTTGAACGCACTGCAAACAACTTTTTTTCTGGTTTCTTCAAATCGGCGGAAATTGGTGGAGGAGCTATTCTGTTATCATCATCAACAACAACAAAACCTGAAACGCAACCATAAATTGCCCTCAGAGAAGTATTACAAAATGAATAGGATTTGCATGTAAGGAGTTTAGTTTAGTTTATGGTGTTTAACGTCCCAAAGCGACTGAGGCTATGAGAGACGCCGTAGTGAAGGGCTCCGGAAATTTCGACCACCTGGGGTTCTTTAACGTGCACTGACATCGCACAGTACACGGGCCTCTAGAATTTCTCCTCCAAAGAAATTCCAGCCGCCGCGGCCGGGATCGAACCCGCGTCTTTCGGGTCAGCAGCCGAGCACCATAGCCACTGAGCCACCGCGGCGGCCCGCATGTAAGGAAGAAAATAAACTGTGTGCTTACGTCGTGGTTAATTAGGATTAAAATAATGTTCGAGATGAGTGAACGTGATATTTCACTGGTATACGGGAAATACCAACGCTAACAAGTAAGAAAATAGAGAATGGCGTGTGAAATGAGCTTTGCACACACTAATTTAGGTTTATGTGACTAGTATAAGAAGACCTGTGTAAATACGTAAAAATGAAATAAAAAATACATCGTACTGTGACCCTCAGCCCGTTCCGCGGAAAGGCTCTGTTTTGCAGGCCTTATGAAAAGGGACGCGAGGACTCGTACCGCAAATCTTCATGATGATCTGCTGCAGCTGGGTTCCTTGCGTGCATACACAGGCCAGAAGAGTCGCCGTAACCCCCACGGACAGCTTTCGGACCGACTGGTGTAGATGGACACATGCGTAGAGAACGGCACTGGTTAGCGTTGATCGCTCATTATAGCAACTGAAGGCGAGGAATGCACATCCCTTCACGGCCCAGTGATCGTATTGCAGCGTTGTAACTTGGGCAGATCCCGTTTGTATGGCCTGCCGTCGGCCGAGGTCACTACTCCTTGAGACACTTGTGACAACGGCGGTCACATTTATTGCATGTTTCGAGGAGGAGCGCGCACTCTAAACAAGAATACGCCCCCTACGGGGGTAAAAAAAGATGTAAGCTCTCTTCTCGCGCTTTTATAAAAAGGGGAGTGCGGTAGAGAACGGCTAATTCTTTTTACTCCTGTCTGTTCAGAGCGCAGGGCTGAGCTTCATGGAGCTCACGGGCTTCACGCAGTTGCACGCTGATCAAGGCCATAGTGGAACCAATCAGTAGAACCAAGCACTGTTCCAGCACGCGGACAGAGTGTCACGTGACTTCGTACTTCGTGTGAGAGCGATCCGTGTTCAGGAATGGAGGAAAAGAAGAAAGAAGATGCTAGTAGGAGAGCGAGGGGTAAAGCTCGAGGAGGAGTGTGCCATTAAGCCTGAGGACATCATCATCATCATCATACTCGGGAGGCGCAGCGCGTGACGAGACGTACGCCATCAGTGTGGCGGGACAGACGGCAGTGGAGTTACTTCTCTTACGAGCCTTCCTCTACAGTGCGCTGCTTTTGTGATGGGCATACGTGCTATTCAATCGTCCGACTGGAGGTCGGGTACCTAGGCTTTTTTTGTTTTGAGATCCGAGTTTGTGATAATCTCAGCACGTCTGTTGTCATGAGTGCATTTGCTGAATCGCCATGCGTAAGCGATGGTTGCATGGCTAGAAGAAGTCGCATGCTTTTAGTTTTTGTGGGGACTTACCATTTTTCATGTGCAACCATTCGAGGCAAAAAATATTAACTAACCGATTGAAACACAAATTCCGGTCACAAAGCCAAATTAAGTGTTCGCTTTATTGCGACAGCATGCGATGTTCCGTTCTCGAGAAAAGCAGACGTTGGCGTTGCGTCTGTGTCACGAAATTCCCATTGGCCGAGAGCTTTGTGATGTCCTCAAACTAGGATTGGCAAATGTCTCGATCGGAAGAAAGAAAAGCACTTTCGATGACAAGAAAAGAAAGATCGAGAGGGAATCGAACCACTGTTTTTGGGTCACTATCCGGGCGCGCTACGAGTTCGTTAAGTGTGATAACCTTTTTTTCTTATTGCATGTCGAAACTCCTTGAAGAGGAAAAACCGGCACATGCTCATGCCTCAAATCACAGGGCTGCATAACATAAGCCCGCCATACGCCGCACTTCACCACCATCGCAAACATCTACACACATAGGCATCTACATAGGGCAGCTAACTAGGAGGATCTTCCAGCAGAACATATGTACAGTTTTTCTCAATAGGCAAACATCTAATAGTCTACTGCGTTATTTCAATGCCAGGCCCAAAGTGACGTGCCGGCAAAAGAAATACGGTCAAGAAAGTCGACCAAAAATTAAAAAAAAAACGTTTTTTTTTTCAGGTATGAAGGTGGCTTTTGCGGCACAATAATGCCTTCGTTGGGGGCAGCAGAAAAGAGATGAAGAATGTTAGCTAGTTAGCCCGCTAACAAATTTCTCATAACTAACTTTCTAACTATTACATGTAGGAGCCCGGTGGCGATTAGTGATTTGAAGCTGGTCTCTCGTAATACCCACATGTTTTTATAATTTAGAAAACGCGATTGCCCTCGGCGCTGTGGCCGAACACAAACTTTTGGCTACATAGTGCCGAAATACATGCACTTGCAAAACGCATGCAGGCAAAGAAACCCCTCCAGTGCACGTATGTTGCTGAAATAGCCAAATTTTGTAGAGCGCATCGTTAAGGGTAATCGCGTTTTGGAAATTCTGAACAACTGATATGGCTATTACCAATGACCGGATACACGTCGCTAATTGCAACCATGTGTCTAACTGCAACAGTTAAAAAGTTAATTACCATAAATTTGATAAGCGCTTTACTAGTTAAAATTATTCGCCTATTTTTTTTTTTTGATGATGGCCAACGCATATACTGTTGTGCCAGAGGGGTGGCCTATACACCACAAAAGTCTAGTTTCAGAAATTCTGGTTCACCGTCGCTGCGACATCTGGTATAATCTAAAATGCTCGATACGTAGTGCAGCGTTTTCAGTATGTAAACAGCGCAATGAAAAACTAAAATGCAAGTTCGCAATCTACTTTGCGACTTTCGTTTAGCTGCCTGTCCGCGTTCAACCAAGACTGACGTGCACTCTCATGTCCTGGCGTCTAGATAAAAAAAAAAAGATGCCCCTCCCGCAGCGCTTAGTAGTATTGCGTCCAACATTAGCGGGCAAAAATTCCGAAAATTGGAAAATTGCAAGACACTGTTACGGAAATATTGAAGGCAATGGTTCCATACTTTTGATATGTAGCAAGATATTCCTTTTAAAGTCGCATCGAACAGTTAAGACTGGAACGCCTTTACACGACAGGAAAAACATAATAGAAAATGAAATACAAGACTGTCATCGTGTTATCTGCGGACAAATTGATTGTCATTGTAATATCTTACATTATATGAAATGTGAGCCAGCGAGTGCAATTTTTTCTCTTTGCGACAAATTCATTATATGTTGTGCGGACACACATTTTGTTCGCTCATATGCTATAGAAGAGCGTCAGCACACGTAACACGTACTGAACCATATATATACTGCCTGAAATTCTGCGAGGAATTGAACGAAATGGCGGACCGAGTTCTTTTGCTGCATGTATTTGGGCAGACTTCTTCATTGATCAGCGATGCTAGCACACGCGCAGAACTGAGCGAGTCGTGCAGTGTCAAATATGATTTACATGAATACGACACACACACACACACACACACACACACACACACACACACACACACACACACACACACACACACACACGCACGCACGCACGCACGCACGCACGCACGCACGCACGCACACAGGCCACTTTGCCGTTTTTCGAGGCCAATTGCGACTAACAACAATCGGCCGAATCGGTGGCATCCACGCAGAGCGTCTGCCTCGTATTCGGGAGGTATTGCGTTCGATCTCCAGTGCCGCCGGTTGGCCACCGGTATTCGAATGGGCCCACCCAAGCCTGGTGCTTGCCTATTTTGCAAAGTGCTTGCAGAGGGCCTCACCCATCCCTCGATGGAAAATCTATCCGCGAGGGACCGAAATCCACCCTGTACTTTTATAAAGCCTATAGCGGCCGTGTTTTATGACTGCTCAGCGTTTAAAGGTCCGATGAGAGTTGTGCGTTCTGTCGAAAGAACTGCAAGCGACAGTGCGAGCGTCTCGCGATATCGGGAGGCGTCGTCGCGGAGGCACTGGGGCTGTGAGGAGAGCTGGATGCCTTTTTGCTCTTCTTCCTCGCCTTTAGCGCTGTTTATTCATTATGTCTCGC
Source organism: Amblyomma mixtum (assembly GCF_055824585.1). NCBI lineage: Eukaryota > Metazoa > Arthropoda > Arachnida > Ixodida > Ixodidae > Amblyomma > Amblyomma mixtum. The sequence goes on from NC_143021.1 coordinate 15,788,715, forward strand.
TGTATATATGTATGCGGAGACACATGTATGTGTATATTTGTGTCGAACTTAAATCCTTCCCCATATAACTGGAACGTTGCTTCGCATATTTCGTCAGTTTTCTATCGGCAACGGTGGTTGCCTATATAAAAGTTGAACTTTTTAAAAAATTCCACTTAAGTGCCAGTTACTAACTGGACCTTATGTGGAGCCAGATTAAGGGTGTAGGGTAAGCACCCTCTGGTTGGTTCCCATGGCAACGACGTACCGGTTGCGCCTTCTGACGCCCTTGCCGCGCTCTCCTCCTTCCAGGGTAACCATCCTCCGGTTGGAGATCTCTCTGCTCTTCCAATACCCTCCTCCTTTCACGGTAAGCATCCTCTGGATGGTTACTCTGGCAACCACCCATTTCGTACGCATTCCTCCCCTCACGTCACACCTACCTCCTTGAAGGGTAACCACCGTGTCGAGTGGATCCCAAGGCAGCGCACACACCGTTTACGCCTACGAATAGAGCATACTACGACATTCTACTGCTACGATGCGAAACCCTGGAAAGGGCGCTTAATGGTGCACTGAAGAGGAATCTGAACTAGTCTTTTTGCCGCGGGAACTCGATCTACACGTTCCGAGCATTCTTAGAAACCCTGTATGGTGAATTTCCCTAATTAAATCGGACTAACGTCCGGCTCCCGCCTTTTTTTTTAATTCCCCGCATATGGTGGGAGGAGTCGACCAACGCATGAAGTGCCTTTCAGGCAGTCGCGTGGAACTTTGCTTTCGCTTTTATTTTGTTTCTTTTTTTGCAGGTTTCCGTGAATAAATAGGCCTAGTCAGAGACTACATAGGTGCAAATTAGTCCCACGGAAATAAAAATACGCGTGGACTCTCTGCTTTCGCCGATCACTACGTATCACTCCGCCGATGGCAGAGCTGCAAGCCGCCACGGGACTGGGTGAAAGGTTGGCCGACAAATCCCACCGTTTGCGGGGAATTCAAAAAAAAAAAGTCGGGAGCCGGACGTTAATTCGATTTTAATTAGGGAAATCGGCTGCACAGGGCAATAATTCCAAGTTTCCAAGAATGCTCGGAACGCGTAGATCGAGTTCCAGCGGTAAAAATACGAGTTCAGATTTATCTCCAGTGCACCTTTAGCAGCTACCGCTGTTAAACTGGAAGACACATTTGAGTTGATAACCATTGTCTTGTACGCGATAGCGTCGTTCCAGAGCGCAGACGAAGGGAGCCCCGCGTGCGTGTGTACGGATATGCAAGGATGAGAGCGGCCCAGCCAGCAGCGGAGGCTCTGTTGCCGCACGACCGTTCGAACTGGCGAGATGGTCGGAAGGCTGGCGACGGACGGACGGCCAGCAAGAAGGGAGCCGCTGGCTGCATGGGCCACAGCCCCCGAAGAGACATCAGATCCTTCGGCAGCCATCCCCAGCGGAGCCAGCCAATGTGCAAAGCGGAATAACTCTGCGCAAAAGCCGCACGTTTCCAAGAATTCGCAAAGCCCATTGACTCCCTGGTGCTAAGGAACCTTCTGCGGAGGCGATGGCCACAAAGAGCGAGCTGAGAAAAGAATAGAGGGAGTGACCATGGCCCGCTGATGAGGAGGGCCCGTCCCGGCGATTGAGGGCGTATATTATAAATCTGATGATCACATGTGGTGTGTTCCCAGATGAATTGAAGGTTGCTCGTGTTTGTCCTATATATAAAGGAGGAAACAGAAATGAAATCACGAACTATCGCCCGATCTCCGTCTTATCAGTGTTATTGAAGGTATTTGAAGGAGCCATTAATAGCAGATTAGAAAAGTTCCTTAGCGTTCATAACATTAACCCCTCTCAGTATGGCTTTTTGAAACATAAATCGACTGAGCAAGCTTTACTCGCCGTTAAAGACAAGATTATTGACAACATTGAATCCAGAGCATACGCTCTTGGTCTGTTCTTAGACCTGCGGAAAGCTTTTGACTGCGTACAGCATGATATTCTTTTAAGTAAACTGAACAGTTACGGTATACGCGGAATAGCTCTAAACCTGCTGAAAAGCTACTTAACTAACAGGATACAATACGTTAAATGGAATAATTTTGTCTCGAACCGTTTGTACATAACCCAAGGGGTTCCTCAGGGGTCTATATTAGGTCCACTTTTGTTTTTATTGTATATTAACGATATCTGTAACATACCTGATTCTCTAGACTTGGTTATGTACGCTGACGATACAAATGTTTTTTTCACATCACGTACTCTGCCAGAATTAGAAAATATCGTAAACACTGATTTGGTAATATTATACACTTGGATGCAGGCGAATAAGTTTAGTTTAAACTTGTCAAAAACCAGGTACATAATTTTCAGGCCTATTAATGCCCCTGTTCATTGCACTCTTAACCTTACATATGCCAATACAAAACTGCAACAGGTAACAACTCAGAAGTTTCTTGGTGTCTGGTTTAATGAACATTTATCATGGAACACACACATTTCCAAACTTCTCACTGACCTCAGTAAAACTGTTGGTTGTCTTTACAGGATCAGCGATCTCTTGCCCGTTTCCCTAAAAGTGTCCATGTACTATGCACTATTTTTTTCCAGATTGTCATATTGTGCACTGGTCTGGGGCACTACAACAATAGGTAATTTTCAAAAGTTACTGATTTTGCAAAAGAAGGCATTACGGGCTATTGAGGGTTACCATGGTAGGCCGGAAAACCTACCAACATCACCACTCTATCATAAGCATAATTTACTTAAAGCAAACCATGTTTACATATTTCGCCTGTTACAGTACATCCATCGTAATCGTTTATATTCCATTTCTCCAAACCGCCCTCCTAGTAAATACCCCCTTCGGCAACACAGAAACTTGGTCCCTAAAACAAGAACAAATTACGGAAAACAAAAGCTCGATTATCAGATTCCAGTCGTTCTCAATCTTTAAGTGTCATGTTTGATTTCCCAAAGAACAAGTTTAAAAAAGACATCAAAAGGTTACTAATCAGCACTGACGCAATATAATTTCGGTTTTACTTAGCGTAGCATCTCTTGTTTTCATGTTAAATTGTTTGTGCGTTTGCGCTTCCTTTTGTGACTTCCTGCCATGTTTATATACTACTTTTGATATGATTTATGGTGAACTGTCTTTGTTTTATTTATTATTGAAATACTGTCGCTTGCTGCAATGTTTTTTTGTCCCAATGAATTTTTGTCATATTACTTTAAATTTTGTTATTTATGTGCTGCACACTGCTGCATGAACTGTATTGGGGAACTGTGACCTTGTCAGGCCTTACCGCCTTTTGTCACAGTTCCCTCTTTCATTTATTTGAAGGAAAATAAACCTCAAACCTCAAACCTCAAAAGGCTCGGGAGGACTCGGCCGGCAGCGGAGACGAGGAAGAATGGTTTTGGGCACCGTGCAGATACGTAGGTATCTGACGGCAAAGCTGTGATTGCAATTGTAGCAATAGCTATAAATATATTCTGTACTGTTTAATCTGAAATCGTTACGTGGTGGTCTCGTAAAAATCGGCATGAGAGGAAAGCAAAAAGAGAGAGGAGAAAAGGAACGTGCCTGACTCCCATATATACGGAATTGGTCTTTCTCTACTTTGCATTCACAAATCGCCGGCAGTTCTAATCCCGGAGCAGTGGTGCAGCGGTTAAACGATGCGCCATTACCCCGGCAGGTGGCTGTTTCAAACACAGTCGCCGATGGGGCTTGCGATAACAAGGTTGCTCGAAAGAGCAACCTGTCACGACCACTCATAAAATTAACTGCAAACGAGCACGGAGGGGCAGGTTGTGGTGACGTCATAAGGTCACGTGACCTAGATGGCAGGTAGGGCACCTGCTTTTTCGCTCGCAACGCCATCGCCCTCGATGCCGGATTTTCTGCAAAATGGGAGCCATGGAATTAAAATAAAATGGAGACCTGATTTTCGTTAAAACACTTGAAGAAGACAATAGCAAGGCCGGTGTTTCACGTGTGGTGCTCTTATTTTAACGCTACTTCTCCATTTATTTCTTCCGCCCTTCATCGCTGATTATCGCAATTCTGCAGTGCCATCTTCCATTCCCTGCTGCAGGCTATAGAATTGGATTAGAACTGAAGCAAAGAATCGCTGCATTATACCAGTCCAGTCGATCTTCTTCCTTCAAGGTTAGCTACAACCTCTAAAGAACCTTGGTAAGTACGCTCTGTGTTAGGCAAAATACTTTTAGCTCAGTTCGCAGGTACAGCAATCGGTCAGAATACAATTTGGCATCCTTTACGGATATTAAATTCCACCTAAGCAGGATACAACGTTTTGACCGCACGTCCTTGTTCCTTCTCACATTTATTAGCCCCGAGAGCTTCCTTTCGAAACGCGTCCGTGCCTTGTCAACGCTAACGGCCAGGATGGCTCAATGCCCAACGTAGCAGGCATTCCTTTGCCGCCGCGATAAAGCATGCCTTTCGAACCGGCTGGTGAACATCCGACAGGGGGATTGCCGCAGCACGAGGGTAACACGGAAGCCATTTCTTGGCGCCCCGAGCTAACGCAGGTTTGTGTAGGGCCTATCTAAGATGGACTGTCGCTCGCGGCGAGTGGTGCGCGGGTTACGAGAGTAGCCTCATAATGAGTAGCTGCGTGACGAGCTGCACGCAGCCAAATCTACAAGGTGTTTCGCGAACACTTTCAAAAGTTTTTAAAATAGCTTATTGGGGTAAAAATATGTCTTTTGCTGCGTAGTATTACCACTCATGGCGGACGCCGCAAAAGTGGTGAAGCGTCTTTTATTTATTTATTTATTTATTTATTTATTTATTTATTTATTTATTCAAATACCTCTTAGGTTCTACACTCAAACATTGTGGGAGGGGAGGGGCTACAATATTTAGCAGACAAAGATGGTACAAAGTGTAAAAGCATAGAAGTAAACAATATTAAATACATTGGACTGAAAACTTTTTTTAAACTTACTTGAAAGACAAACGTATTATATTGACACAGAAGAAAAAACAGCAAACGAATAGCGGCACTGAATGCATTCAACTACACATACGAACACAATTTATGTACTATACCATGGATGCATAAAGGTGGTCAATTCGTTTTTGAGCATTAATGGGTCACGCATGGTAGCAATGCAATCCGGAAGACCATTCCAACACTTGATAACACGTGGCAAAGCAGAAGAATTAAACGCGAGTAGTAAGCTGGTTAACTAAATTTTAATCCCTAACTTTTTAACTAGTAGAGTTAGGCGCCTATTTTCAAATAGGAATTTGTAGCCGGTCGTTAGTAAAAGCCGTATCAGTTTTTAAAATTTAGGAAATGCGATTACTCTTGGCTCTGTGCCACGACAAAATTTGGCTTATTCGACTAGTTACGAGCACTGGAGGGGTTGCTTTGCTGGCATGCTTTCGAAAGCGCATGCATTATCGCACGATGCAACCAAACTGTGGGATGAGAGTGCAGCGAACAATTCAAGCCGTGCGCCTTATCTACTAGGTATGCACCCTCGTTATTGAAACTGCATTGTGCGGGACTTCGCTGTCAAAATCACGCATTTTAGAATACAAGCTCTCCAAGGAGTGTGCCCTTGGTACTGGAATGGGCCAAAAGAACGATGCCGTCGAGCGCGGGAAATTCCATCTGCAAGCCAGAAATTTGGGCGAGTTGGTACGTATTCATGATGTTGTTCACAGCGCAACAAGAACGGGCTTGTTTGTGTTACTCTTTCGTCTTTCGTTTCTTCCCGTTCTTGTTGCGCTGTGAACAATATCATCTGCAAGCCACGGCTGCAAGCCACTCATCTGCAAGCCACGTCATATTCACAATCTAACGAACCTAAACAAATTGCGTTTACAAGTACTGAGAAACTATTTCGTCGGGCGAAAAAGACGCCAGCTGGGGCTTACCAATTTTTTTTTATTCTTTCGAAGCTTCCATTCCGAATGAGTACCTCTACCCTGGCTGACCATTCACTGCCACTGTTGGATACCCTTGCAGGCAGGGCGATGTTATATTTAAGTTTATTTAAGCGCCCAAACTTTTCAATCCCTTCGAACCAATGGCCGACTTTTCAAGATTGCTCGCGCTTCAGAACGGGCGTTACAGGCTGGTGCCTCCCTGAAGAGGAAAATCAGGCTAATCGAAGGAGCATATCTGGTGGATTGGAGGATCGTTCTTGCGAGCAGGGTGGTTTGATACTGCGGCTTCCGATAAGCTAATGCCAGCTTTGTATACTTCAGCGCCGACTAATTTCAAGATGCATTATGCAAGTGGAGTGTCTGTAGTGCCGAGTGAGAAATGTGAATCCGTCCCAGAAGAAACTTACAACTCGTTATTTAAAGCGAAAGCAGGCATAAAGAATTAACTCCCAACTTCTGTTATTGTGGCGAAAATTTAGAGCGGCCGTTCTCTGGCGTACGCCAATGAACAAATCCAGAGTTTCCTAGCTTACATCTTGAAAAATTTAGCGCGACACACAAGGACAGAAAGAGTAGACGACACGAGCGCTGTCGTCTACTCTTTCTGTCCTTGTGTGTCGCGCTAAATTTTTCAAGATGTATGTTAACCAACTCGCCCAATCTGCAGTATTGTTAAATTACTTTCCTAGCTTGATCACGTGACGAGAAGCTCCTGGTGCAGCCTTTGTGCTCCGATATGTTCGCGCTTTACTTGGTTTCATTCGTATTCCGATAGCTTTATTTGAAGCATGGGGATGCGAGGAAGAAAACAAGATATTTGACACAAAGCGTGAATGAGAAGCGAGACAGCGCTGAGAAATCATTGTGACTCAAACTTGTTCTCTCACCCTATTTGCCCTCTTTCTGTCTCCTATAACATTATACCTATCATTTCCTGTTCCATAGCTCACTGCGCGGTCCTCCTTTCTCTTTTTTTTTTCGTCTGCCTACGAGACTATCTACGTATAGGTGTCCAAGCCTCTTTCTTAATGTGACTTGAATGCAGAATGTGCCTTGTTTAGACCTTTAGACGGGAGATTGGCCGGGTTGGTGGCGCATATCGGCTATCCTTTGCGCAATACGGGGGTCATATTATGAAATATCGGGTGATAAAAACAGTTAAGAGGTTACAACTAGGATACAAGCCGACGGGTGGATTACAAGCGCAAGCATTGTGACGTCCTCACCAGCGAAGAAAGGCATGGAGTGGGAAAAGGCTGGCAACAGCGAAGTTTTTATTTCAAACTGCTAGGCCCGCACCACCGTACACGGTCACCGGGTTCGAGCTGGGTGCGTTAAAACCAAGTTCTCTTCCATAAAAATTAAGAGCAATATAGAGACGTTCACCAGTACGAAGGAAAGGACAAAGTAGAACTTGTCGGGATGGTTGGCTTATTTTAGATGCGGAGAAAGAAATGCGCGCAAATGAGACACGAACGGTGAAGAGGCGAAGATAGAGGCAAATGCAGACCAACAATTTTACTACTTGAAGGCATATAGGGTGTATAGTCGCGGACAAATGTAAACGGAGCACGCAACTGTCTTCGAATATTTTTCACGCGTCACCTAATTGAAATTTCCAGCAGTGGTGTGCGCATGCTGGTAGCGGAGGTTGGTGGGCTTTCTTGTAGACAAACAACGCTTCTTCATTACCAATGGAGAAAGTGTGAGTGCACTTCGAACGCAGTAGTGTGCACGGTTTACTTATAGCCGTGCCTGTACATATAGTAGTCTCAACATCCCGCTTCAGTCTGATTGAAAAAACGCCGGCACGTGAACAGGTGCCCAGACGAGAATCCAAACTATCTGGAAAACTATCGCATACAAACTGATAGTCCTAAACGTCCCATGTCGGCATTTTTTTTTTCGATATGATTGTGAGATGCCGCGATCGCTTATAGATACGCCTTGTATTCCTTCACGTAGTAAAGTTGTTAGTCTGCGTTTGTGAGCGTCTTTTCCTCCTCGCTGCCCCTGTCTCGCTCGCACAGGACAACGACAGGAAAAGCACGCCACGGACCACAAGCGCGGCCAATAGGAAACAATGCTCTGCCTTTTCATCGCATCATCGGGCAAGGAAGAGACAGGGGCAACCTTTCTTCCTCCCCCATTAGCGCACCTACACACCTGCACCACAGAGGACACACCTCTCGAAAGCGGCCCCTCCGCTAACCACAAGCCCTTCCCGACCCCCACCGACAACACGGCAATTAAATGAGGAGGTTTCCCACTGCGACATAGTTCGACGCCGCTCACCCCGAACGGGGTCCTTATGAAGTTTTTTCCGCGACCAAAAATTAAACAGTTTGAAGTAAACATATATGATTTGATTCATGGGGCTTGAGTCCCAATCCGACTAAGGTTATGAGCGAAGCCGTAGTGGAGGGCGTCGCATAATTTCGATCACCTGGGGTTGTTTGAAGTGCACTGATATCACAGAGTACAGGGGCCTCTAGCATTTCGCCTGCACCGAAAATCGATCGCCGCGGCCGGGATCGAACCTTTCGGGTCATCAGTCAAGTACCGTAACCGCCGAGCCACCATGGCGGCTTTTAAGCATGCATATGATGGAAGCCAGCGGTCATTGGAACCAAGGAAAGCATAGGGGATGAACGATTAGAAAGAAGTAATATATATATCTTCACGAGCCGCTCGTTTCCCTGTCATTGCCTCGTCAACAGTTTTCAAGTATTAAAGATGTAAAATTCGAATCTTCACGGGCCCCTCGTTTCCCTGTCATTGCCTCGTCAACAGTTTTCAAGTATTAAAGATATAAAATTCGAACAAATATGTACAGTAGTCAAACATTACAGAGGCCTATTATCACGGGAGCAAAGTCTCGAGATGAAGTGGAAAAAAAGAGAGAAAGAAGGCATATCAAGCCTTTGCACAGGCCAACAAAAGCCGCGCAGGAAGCTCTTTTGCACATTATACAGCATTGGGGAAGCATCACTGACACAGTTACCGCCTTTTCTTTTAATGTGGCACCTTCTAAAGACTCACGCTCTACTTTGTCTTTGCTCCTGGCCAGAATCTTAATGCTCTCGAGCCGTGGCTCACACCTTGTGCATGCAACACAATGAGCAGGCGAAGTCGCTCCTTCTCCATAGTTCGAATTTACCTGAGCATGCTCCCCTGCGCGTTCATTCACGCAGCGGCCTGTGTGGCCCACATACACGCGTTTACACTTGAGCGGGATTTCGTACACCACGTCCATGGCACATTTCACGAAAGTTTCGGCATGTTTTGTATTGTATCCGTTCCGCTAATCTTTTTCGCCGTTATTGTTCGGGAATAACCGGCGAGCTCTGCTTAAACTGTCAATTAACTCCATGCTTGCTGTATTTCTCGCTTTCGGGTTAAATCGGTGGAAGAACGGGGTTTTCCCTGCACGATGCTGCATATCTAGCAATCAAACAAACAATCAAAGAAGCAAACAAAAAAACTGCGCAAAAAAGATGCGTTAGTTTTGTCGCAAGCGCGCCCTCCGTCCCAAACTCCTGAACAGGTTCCACAGCTATATCGGGAAACCACCCCCTTGTTTGTGCGCTTGACGGAGTACTTGTGCTTCGAGAGGGTCGTTCGCGTAGCATCAACATCCGGCGATGCCGCTAGTGCAAAAACAAGGCTTCAGCAGTGCCAATACAGGAAACTGTGCCGAGGTTCTTCCCCCCATTCCGCCAGACGACAAGGAGAAAAAATTATTTGCCGTCGAGCAATGCCCGGGAGCAAGCCCGTGAGTGTCCATCAGGAGTTCATCTAACTGTGCGTGTACACAGCGCCGCATTAAAGCAGCTTCGATGAAGCGTGCGGTGTTGCCGGTCGCCGCGCGATGTATGCGTGACGTCAAACGGGCCGTCCGATGTGCCTCGTCGAAAGAAGGGGACAACGCTGAGGACTTGGATGGCTCGCAACTCGTGACCCCGCGAGCCTGACAGGACGCAGGCAGCGGAGGAGATGGTCGCGCGATTAAGCGACGCGGGGGGGACCGATGGCCGCGCCCCTATAGGCGGCAACGGCTGTTCGCTGTGCGGCTGCTGCTGCTGCTGCTTGTTGCTTCGGTTACGCAAACTGCGGGCACTTTCAACCCCCACCGCTTTTTTTCTTCGGCGCATGGGTGTGTTTGTACGTGTGGGGAATGCAAAGACATCTTTTGAAGCGATTGCTTCACTACGCCAGCCGCTTCGCCTCGTCGAGCGTGGTCGCACCTCGGCCGTGTGCCCGTGGCTGCAGCTGCGCCGGAGCCGCCGCAATTGCCGTTGCCTAGTAACCGCCGCGGTGGACACCCGAACCGCACCTTAAAGGAAGGGAGGAAGTGGGAGTGAAAGAAGAAAGATAAAGAGGGGCCGTAGTGAAGTAAATGAAAATTATACTTGAGCAAAGGAAATTACGCAGGAACTGTCTCGCGTATCATGGTGGACATCCGTATTCCGTTGGTAGAGGAAGTGAGGAAGTGGGAGTGAAACAAGGAACACAAAGAGAGGCCGCAATGAAGAAAATGAATTTGAGGAAAGGAGATTACGCAGTAACTGTGAATCCACGTCCAGGAACGAAGACGAAGTAACGCCCAGTGAAACGGTGAAAGACTGCAGTTCGACTCAGCGAGTTCCACTCGGCCAGCTGTAGCTAACGCGTCACTCCAGGTTTAACCAGAGCTAAACCACGCCCAATATTTTTTTCGATGTATTTATTTTCTGCTCTTTCACATTCGCTTCTCCAGCCCGAAAGCACTGTGGCTTTGTTAAAGGCAGCTACGCCGAGCAGATCAAACCGATCTTCCATCGGTTCGTGCCTTCGAAACACAATTAGGACTTGAACATTTTGCTGGAACCACTGTTTGTAACCCTTTGCGTTGTATTCCTTTTCTTCATGCCGAGGCGAAGGCAGCACCAGATGTTCGCGCTCTGTCCGTAATGCCGCCAGTGTACGGGTAACGACCTCTGCAACCCGGCCCATGGGCCGTGATCCAAGGCAACTTCGCGCTTTAAGAGGGCTGGTCGAAGCAGCACTTTCGAGCACTGTCACGAGAGCTAGCCTATCGTCTGCAGAAGCCGTATCTAGGTGGTGTAAAGACTGGCAGATGACCCTTGACATTAATAAGTCCACTCTTCTCACAATAAGCAGAAAAAAAATATCAGTCGTCTCCCACTTACGTTGTTAACAACGCCCCGCTCACTCGAGTTAACCGCTATAAATACCTCGGTGTAAGAATATCCCATGATCTCAGATGGGATTCACATGTCACCTATGTCATATCAGCCGCCGTCAAAAGACTCCTGTTCTCCAAAAGACATCTTCAACAAGCTTCTGCTCCAACAAATCTGTATGCATACAACGCTTTCGTACGATCGGTACATGAATACACGAAAATTGCATGGTTTCCGCGTACTAAACATCTCATAGGAAAATGAGAAGCTATTCAAAAAAAGTAGTAAGATTTATGTTTAACAAATACAGGCTATACTGACTCACTCACCGAACTACTGAAGAAAGCCGGCATTCTCACTTTGGAAAATAGAGTTAAACTTGCACGACTAAATCTACTTTACCAGCAACTCCACAGTCAACTTAACCTTGATAAAACTAGATAACTGATGGCCCCAGAGACAAGAAGTACACGCCACAGACTATCAGAAACATTAAAATAGTACATATTTCGTACTCACTGCCTGGAATACTCCTTTTTCCACTTACAATAAGAAAATGGAACACTCATGACCATTCCATTACCAGATCTTTATTCAGTTGGTAGAAAAGTATCTTCACTCGTAATCAGACTTCAATTCTGAGCCTTTATTGACAGCTTCCTTTTTATTGCCTTGCCATTTGACACCAGTGTTTTTGTGATTCTAATCTACACATATGTCCCACGTATTGAATATATGTATCAGCAGCGCGAACACAACACAGGAAGAAGAAGGAGAAGATAGTACAGAGCGCTGAACTTCCAACTTTTATTTGAGCAAAACTGAACTCGCACTTATATACACAAACCAGGTAAAATCCCACCAGGGGGGTAATCAAGGCGCGCGATCGAGTTGGGACGAACACGATGCCCAGGGCATCAAAAAGATAACTAGAATCGCACTATACAATGACTTCCATGAAATGAAGCACGAAGCACAAACATATGGATCGCAACCAACCAGCCCGGCAGATGGTGGTATTGAATATGTGATCGTGTCTTCCACTAACTGTGCATTCCGACGATCCTACCGCTGTATTCTATGACTGCATTTTTATGTACTGAACCTTAATTAAGTGCGGTACTGTAGTCGGTTTATATTGCCCTTCAATCCTTATTCTTGATCACTTTTTTGTCAATAATTAATTGACGTTGTTGTGGCTTTTACTTTGATATGACTTGTTCCGCATGAAAATCCTCAGTGGATTGACAGTATCTCTCTAAATATGCGGTAGGTTTGTTTGGCCTCGGGTGATACAATGTATTCAAGGAAGTATGTACACCTGCCGGGACATAATAATTGGGACGTATATTTGCAATAGCTAAAGTTTTAAATTGGATGTGAGACGATTACTGCGCCATTTTAAATCCATTTTTTCGCATGAGTTGAGTGCAGGATAAAAAAGAGAATAATCTGCCTTCGCCCTAAGTCTAAAAAACAAGCAATGATCAGAGGCTAATTTGAAATTTCGACTTCAAAGGCCGAGGCTTTATTACCAGGAAAGTGAAGAGATCAAGAGAATGTGCTTTCTTAACTGATAATGAAATTTGCTTTTGTAAGGTGGGATACTTGACACTGACACTGAGTTCTCCCCTTTGTCTCTCCAAAGCGTTGCTCTGAATTCAATAAGTTATTTCAGATATGCACGGATACCGCGGCGCGGACACTGCTGCGGGGAAAGACAAGACGGAAGCGCTCCGATTGCTTAGCTAAGAGCAAATTCGTCCGTTCTAAATCTAGCTACCTCCGCACAACAGCTTAGAGGATGGCGGTTGGCGCATTAAAGAACATCACAGCACATGTGAATGCGCGTGGTACCTGAGTATGGCCAAAGGGCAGCCATGAAAATGGGGAAGCCTTTCAATGAACGCATATCAAGATTGTACGTGTTTTGCGTTCGCTACAGTGGGCAGACGCGAGTCGAACTGCTTCTGCCTTTGGCGCCATATCTGATGAACTACCGGTAGCAACCATCCCATACTTTCGTTCCGTTTACAAAAGGTCGACTCTTGCACTATATTCTGAAAGCATGCACCGACTCCTCGATTCCCGTGCGTTTAGAACTCCACCGAGTGCGCTTTATAAGAATATTTCGCTGCGGCTCTAAATTGGAACCAAGCCTGATTCGACGTTCTTCTCGCCTGCTAAGTTTTCTTCTTTCGAAATCTTCTGCTTCAAGATTTCCGGTGAATTTCGTAACAACTGAGTGCGCCGCTATTCCAGTCCCTTCGCTAAGAGAGCCAGGCGAGCGTTGCCGCCACGATCGCCAGGCACACAGCCAGCAGCAGGCGATGTAGTAGTTTAAACATAATTCGCGTTCAATGTATAACAGAGTTGTAAAATGAAAATAATACGCAAAAATATACTCGAGAATAAAAGTTACGATGAACACAAACTAGAACACATTCTTTTGGCAGCAAGTTACACTCTTTCATTCTTTTGGGAAGAAATGATTTGCAAAACTGTCAGCTTTGCAGTCGTTCTTCCACCTTATTGGAGTGGCCGCGTCGAGACGTAAATTGGCTCTGAAAGGTAGTCGCGCTTCTGTTTGATTATAGCCTCTTTTATTACAGAAGGTACGGTGGAAGAATTTTAGCCTTACATTTTTATTCTTGCGCTTAGTTTCCCAGCACACCAAGGCCTTTATCTCGGTGACACTTTGAGAAGGATTATGATTATTGGAGACTAAGGCCGCAGCCTGATTGAAGTTTTCTTACGAAAGCATCATTCCCGAGGTCATACCCCGAGCAACCTTGTCATGTCTAGTGATACGAACTAACCCGGGCAACTGAGTTACTAGGGTAAGCTTGGATAATTTCGGGGAGCGACGCGCCTGCTGTAGCTAAAGGGAGGAGGGCGTCGAGCCACAAAGGTCACGTAACCTTGCAGCTTCATCACAACATAGGTCATGTAACCTTGTAGCCAGCCAGCCAGCCAGCCAGCCAGCCAGCCAGCCAGCCAAGCAAGCCAGCCAAGCAAGCCAGCCAAGCCAGCCAGCCAGCCAAGCCAGCCAGCCAGCCAGCCAGCCAGCCAAGCCAGCCAGCCAGCCAGCCAACCAGCCAGCCAAGCCAAGCCAGCCAAGCCAAGCCAGCCAAGCCAGCCAAGCCAGCCAAGCCAAGCCAGCCAAGCCAGCCAAGCCAGCCAAGCCAGCCAAGCCAAGCCAAGCCAGCCAAGCCAGCCAAGCCAAGCCAGCCAAGTCAAGCCACGCCAAGCCAAGCCAAGCCAAGGCAAGCCAAGCCAAGCCAAGCCAAGCCAAGCCCAGCCAAGCCCAGCCCAGCCAAGCCAAGCCAAGCCAAGCCCAGCCAAGCCAAGCCAAGCCAAGGCAGCCAAGCCAAGCCAGCCAAGCCAAGCCAAGGCAGCCAAGCCAGCCAAGCCAGCCAGCCAGCCAGCCAGCCGGCCGGCCGGCCGGCCGGTCGGTCGGTCGGTCGGTCGGTCGGTCGGTCGGCCAGCCAGCCAGCCGGCCAGCCAGCCAGCCGGCCGGCCGGTCGGTCGGTCGGTCGGTCCGCCGGTCGGTCCGCCGGTCGGTCGGTCGGTCCGCCGGTCGGTCGGTCCGCCGGTCGGTCGGTCGGTCGGTCGGTCGGTCGGTCGGTCGGTCGGTCGGTCGGTCAGTCGGTCGGTCGGTCGGTCGGTCGGTCGGTCGGTCGGTCGGTCGGTCGGTCGGTCGGCCGACCGACCGACCGACTAGCCAGCCAGCCAGCTAGCCAACCATCCGAATAACTGACCTTATAACCAGCCAGCCAGCCGACCGTCCGAATAACTGACCTTATAACCAGCCAGCCAGCCGACCGACCGACCAAATGACCAACCAGCCTACGGCATAACCATCAGCCGATCAACCGAGCGTACGACCAACGAGCGACCCACATAACCAACCAGCCAGCCAGCCAACCGACCGACTCAGCGAATGACCAGCGAACCACAAAACTGGGTAGCCGACCGACCGACCGATCGACCAACCAGCCAAATGCATAACCAGCCAGCCAGATAGCCACCTGACTGACTGAAAGACCAACTAGCCAACTGGATAACCAGTCAGCCAGCCAGCCGACCGACCGAACGACATAAATAACGACCGAAATAACAACCACAAAAATTATACAAAATTACAGAAATTACAATTCAAAGTTACACCCGGTTACATATACTTGAAACAAAGTTTTGCAACTCTTTTTTTTTCGAGTGCTCAACAGTCATGTTGTGACTATGGCAGAGGTTGAGATAGTGCGGTAGACTATACCTAAGCATCTGTTTGCCATACCCTGTTCTGTATGCATAAATGTGCCATATTTCGTTGTTTCTTGTTTTGTACGATGCGTGTTTTTTGCATAATGAAGCCAGTGTGGCAATGAAAGGAGTATTGTTTTTATTTTCGGTTTTGTATTTAAAGAGTAAGTAGTATGCATATAAATCATTAATTGGCATTATGTCCCCTTTCTCGAAAAGTGGTTTGGATGGGTGGTCATATGCTACATTATATACTATTCTAAGAATTCTTTTTTGTTGGGTAAGTAATTTTCGGAGGTTTGTGAAAGATGTATTTCCCCATACCAACTTCTAAATTGTAATTCCTGTAATTGTGTTTAAATTTATGTTATTACAATTTTGCAATTTGTAATTTTTGTGTAATTTTGCCTTTACGTTTGATTTTTACGCGTTACAAAGTGTTACAGTTGTGTCAGAAAATAGGTTCTGTTCATGCTTCCTTTATTTCGTTAGTATTACTGCCACGTTTTTCTTTTTTTCTTTTTTTTTCTTTTCTTTTTTTAAGTTTTGCCGGTATGCTGTTATGTTGTCTGCATATTTTCCCTGTACAAGTTATATCTATTTTTGGGGAGGCGAGAGCTCGTCAAGCTACACCCCTAGCTTTTTCTCTCTGCCTCCCTCATCCTTGTGATGAAAAATAAAGGCATTATTATTATTATTACATACCAGCCAGCCAGCCGATCGACAGAACAACCGAACAGCCAGCCAGCCCGGCGACCAAACAACCAACCAGATAACCGCAAAACTAGTTAGACAGCAGACTGAACGACCAACCAGCCGGCCAGACGACCGACCGAGCGACCAGCCAGCCAACCGTACAACTAGCTAGCCAGCAGAACGAACGACCCACCAACCAGCCAGCCAGCCGACCGACCGACCAGCCAGCCAACCGCATAGCCAGACAGCCAGCCAGCCAACTGACCGAGCGACCAGCGAGCCAAGCATATAACCAGCCAGCCAGCAGACAGAACCAGCAACCAGCCAGACGAGTCAGCCAGCAGACCGAACGACCAACCAGCAGACCGGCCGAGCGACCAGCCAGCCAACCCACCGAGCGATCAGCCACCCAACCGTTTAACCAGCCAGCAAGCCAACCGACCGAGCGACCAGCCAGCCAATCGTTTAACCAGCGAGCCAGCCAGCCCACAAACCGAACGGGCCAACCAGCTAACAGCAGAACTAGTCAGCCAGTAGACTGAATGAGCAACCAGCCAGCCAGCCGGCCAAACGAGTGACCAGCCAGCCAACCGACAGAGCGATCGAGCTATCAGCCAGCAAACCATATAATCGCGCAGCCAGCCAAAACGACCGCGTGATCAGCCTGCCAACCGTTTAACCAGCCAACCAGCCAACCGACCAAGCGGCCAGCCAGTCAACTGTTTAACCATCCAGCCAACCGACAGAGTGACGAGCCAGCAAACTGCTTAACCAGCTAGCCAGCCAACCGTTTAACCAGCCAACCATCCAGCTAACCGGAGAACTAGTCAGCCAGCATACCGAACGACGATCCAGCCAGCCAGCCGAACGACTGACCGAGTGACCCGCCAGCCAACCGCACAACCAGTCACCCAGAGACAGAACGAAAAAACAGCCAACCAGCAGACCGACCGAGCGGCCAGCGAGCCAAGCATATAACCAGCCAACCAGCAGACCGAACGACCAACCAGACAAACGTGTAACGAGCCAGCCAGCAGACCGAACGACCAACCAGCCGACCGACCGAGCGACCAGCCAGCCAACCGCTTGACAAGCCAGCCAACCTTTTAACCAGCCAGCCAGCCAGCAAGCCAACCGAGTGAACCGCCAGCCAACCGTTTAACCAGCCAGCCAGCCCACAGACCGAACGACCAACCAGCCAACAGCAGAACTAGTCAGCCAGCAAACTGAACGACCAACCAGCCTGCCAGCCGACCAAACGAGCGACCAGCTAACCAACAGTTTAACCAGCCAGCCAACCGACCGAGCGGTCAGCCAGCCTACCATTTAACCAGCCAGCCAGCCCACAGACCCAGCAACCAGCCAGCCAACTGTTTATCCAGCCAGCCAGCCAACCGACTTTGGGACCAGCCATCCAACCATTTAATCAGCCAGCCAGGCCACAGCCCGAACGACCAACCAGCTAGCAGCAGAACTAGTCAGCCAGCAGACTGAACGAGCAACCAGCCAGCCAGCCAGCCGACCAAACGAGAGTCCAGCTACCCAACCATTTAACCAGCCAACCAGCCAACTGTTTAACCAGACATCCAGCCAACCGACCGAGCGACCAGCCAGCCAACCATTCTACCAGCCAGACAGCCCACAGACCGAACGACCAAACAGCTAACAGCAGAACTACTCAGTCAGCAGACTCAACGACCAACCAGCCAGCCAGCCGACCGACCGAGCGACCCACCAGCCAACCGTTTAAGCAGCCAGCCAGCCGACCAAAGGAGAGACCAGCCAGCCAACTGTTTTAAGGCGAAAGCCTTTAATGCCTCATTCTGTCGTGACCAAGACGTGTTAGCAAATGTGACCGCGTTTTGGACCGATGCTTATTGGGCATATGTCAATCAATAGCCAATCGATACTTAATCGGGTGGAATCGAAAGACATCGGAACATGATATAAAGGAATTTCATGATTGCATCATTATACTTAATGACTAAATGACTTATTGGTAATTAGTAGTAGTTAAGAAGTGGCATGTGGGACTGCAGACTGCGCCGGTACCTTACACTATTTAATCAGTGGAGTAATTAAGGTCACGTTAACTATCACTAACCACGCATTAACTAGTATCACGAAATGTGCAAGTCATACTTAACTGTCATAAACC
Organism: Amblyomma mixtum; assembly: GCF_055824585.1. Taxonomy (NCBI): domain Eukaryota; kingdom Metazoa; phylum Arthropoda; class Arachnida; order Ixodida; family Ixodidae; genus Amblyomma; species Amblyomma mixtum. The sequence continues at coordinate 15,806,925 of NC_143021.1, forward strand.
ATCATTAATAGTTATACTTTTCTAGACGTTTCATAGACATTGTGTCGAACATTCTAGAGATTTCCATCACTTGGCAGTTGAGTGACAGGACATAATGGATGGCATTAGAACAATGGTAAAGCCAATTAGCCTAATTAGCCGTTCTAGTCAGACCACACAAATAAATAAAAGAGAGTAGGAAATTGGTCGAGTTGGGGAATCGAACCAGGGTCTCCGCAATGCCAGACGAGTACGCTAACCACTCCGCCATGCAAGCTCGATGGTTTGGAATGAACAAAGCCGCGTCTAGCTAATACGGCGTCTTCGTTCATTATCATCTTCCTCCCTTCCCTTACAGCGAGGTTCAGGTGTCCACTGATATATGCCAGAGAGAGAGATACATTTCCTTTCCTCAAAAACCAATTTACTGTCGAGCAAGGCGTAGAGCCGAATGGGCGATGGCGTTCTGTGGACTCCCTGGCAGCGTTGCAAGACGCTGTCGCGTTCCACTTTTAGAGGCGAAGCTTAACATCTTAACCACACATCATAGACACAAGCAGCAACACTGCACTTAAGGCTTTCGCGTCACCGCACTTTAGGCCAACAAAGTGCCCCCCTGAATTTTTGCCAGCCAGCCAACCGACCGAGCGACCAGCCAGCCAACCATTTAACCAGCCAGCCCACAGACCAAATGACTAACCAGCTGACAACAGAACTAGTCAGCCAACAGACTGAACAACCAACCAAGCAGCAAGCCGACTAAACGAGCTACCAGCCAGTCAGCCAACCGACCGAGCAACCAGCCAGCCAACTGTTTAACCAGCCAGCCAGCCAACCGACCGAACGACCAACCAGCTAACAGCAGAACTGGTCAGCCAGCAGACATCCATCGTTTCTTGCATATCGCATGTGTTAGAAAAATATGTCTTGAGTGTTATGAATGTGTTTCTAATGAAGCAAAATATAGTAAGCAAACACCAATTCGTATCGGGCTCTGGAACACAGGTGCTGTTAGAAAAATTGTCGGACTCCCTTAATAGCAGTTTAGACACGAACGAAGTGTTATTTGGTTTATTCCTTGATCTTAAGAAGGCTGTCATTACAGTTAATTATGAAATATTAACCACTAAGTTATATTCCTACGGGTTCAGCGGTCCCTTTCTGTCGTTTTTAAAGAGCTATCTGTCTGAACGGTCGCAAATAGTTTCATTGGGATGTGTTCAAAACAACTCCGTTAGCCTTGAATGTGGAGTCCCGCAAGGCTCAATTTTAGCTCCTCTTCTTTTCAACATTTATGTTAACGATGCACATAATGTTATTGTGATTTCTCAACTGTATCAATATGCTGACGATACGTTGCTTATTTCAAATGATGTGGATTGTTTTACTGCAGTCTCTAAGCTCCAAGATGATCATATTAGAATATCAGATTGGTGTGAATCCAATTTAATGCAAATTAATCCAGCTAAAAACAAAGCTCGTTTGCTTCCACAACCCTCACAGAACAGTGCCATCGGACTGCTTAGTTCTTCACGCATCTAATTGTTCACCTTGTTATTGTTCTCCTGTTACATGTGTTCCTTGTGTGAAATATCTCGGCATTCATATTAATAGTGACTAATCTTGGAATACAAACATAGCATATGTGTGTTAAAGACTTCGTAGCGTAGCATGCCTACTCTACGACATTAAACAGTTCATGCCTTTCTCAGTTAGAAAGCTAATAGCGCATGCCCTTGCTTATAGCGTGTCAAGGTATGGTATCTGCTGTTTCCATAACTGTTTCGGCACGTGAAAAAACAGAGTGAATAGCCTCCTGAAAAATATAGCTAAAAGTGTCCTTTATATACCCGATGAGCAACGACTGGAAAGTGTGTTTAATACCACGAAACTCCCCTAATTTGACAATCTGTGGAAGCAAATTGTAGTTTTCAAACACCTTTGGGACAGCCCTTACAATACTGAAACAGTAAAACCCAAGCCACTAAGAGACATACCCCGGTATGTTGTGCCAAGAGTGCGCACTCATTTTGGGGAAGCAATGAGGCGCTATTATATTCCTTCTATCTTTAATGAGTTGCCAAAGTATGCATTCTCCTTGACTTTTCGCACAGAGCTAAGAAATGCTATATTATCGCTAGAAATGTAACTGTAAAGAGCATTGAACTTTCTGCCTATTTTTTTTGTCCCCCTTATAGAAATGATTTTTTTCTTTCCCTTTCCTTCATTTTTACACTGGTATCTATAATCAATTCATTCTTTATTTTAGTGCACAAGTTCCAGTGCACGCGTACATAGGTATATATTCTTTTTTTGTGTGTGTTTCGTTCTCTGTTGCATATATATTGTGTACTTGGATTGTCGCTGCTACCGGGCGACACCCTACAAGCCCTCTTGAAGCTTTGGTGTGCCTCTACGAGATCCTAAATATTGTATGGATAAAGTTCATTACTATTATTACTGAACGACCAACTTCCCAACCAGCCAACTGTTTAACCAGCCAGCCAGCCGACCAAACGAGCGACCCACCAGCCAACCATTTAACCAGCCATCCAACCGACCGAGCGACCAGCCAGCCAAATGTTTAACCAGCCAGCCAGCCAACCGACCTTGCGACCAGCCAGCCAACCATTTAACCAGCCAGCCAGCCCACAGACCGAATGACCAACCAGCTAACAGCAGAACTAGTCAGCCAGCAGACTGAACGACCAACCAGCCAGCCAACTATTTAACCAGCCAGCCAGCAGACCGAACGACCGACCGACCCAACAGACGAACCAACCAACCAACCGAACGTACGACCCAACCAACCAATCGAGCCAGCCAGCCAGCCAGCCGACCAACCGAGCGACCGACCGACCGGCCGACCGAACATACCAACCAGTCAGTTAGTCAATCAATCAATCAGCCCATTATGCAATCAATCACGATCTTTATTTAGAACTTACAAACTTGCGGTGTGGGAATATTCGAAAATTTCGAATAGTGAGCGAATATCTTCCTATGCGATTATTAGAACGAATCAGTAATGTATATTTAAAATTATTTGAAATGAGTCGAATAAGATCTCAACTTTTTCAATAGCCTTCAAGTAATCGGCAGGAGGTTTGAACAAGGCAAGAAAACTGGCCACACCGATGCCAGGCAACATCCTTCCGCGAAAAGTACGACATAGATGAAGTGTTCAACGCTACGACGCGGATCGTTTGTGTCGCGGCGTTCATAACGATCGTCCTCTGAGACTGGACGACGCGCCAGGGCTCGGGCAAATTGAGCAACACTCCGACTAGATGTTCGATCTGGGAGGCCATGGCTCATACGTATAGGTGCCGCTTGTCTCATTTTCTGCAGTACGGCTGTATTGCCGCCGGGAACGCGCCGGTTTTCTAATGGGTCGAAGCTTTCCTCCGGCATGGTGGTCGGTTTTTCAGTTGTAAAATTCTTGCAAACAAAGGAGTATTTCGTAATATCAAACTAATGGCAATTTTCCCATATCTATAACTTCACGGCCTTAGCTTAAATGTAATGACTCCATCCGTGAACCGTTAGCGGAGATCAGTGTTAAGTCTTTTAAAGGGGCTGCGAAAGACTGCTTGGGGGGATACCGGCTATACTCCAGGTGGATTCTTTATGTCACACAGATTCTGACTTAAAAAGAATTACAGGAATCGATGCACAGGAACGGGAGTTATTCAATGAAGAAATTTCAAAATACAAACAAACAAAACGCTGCCCTCAAATCGATTTTGGCGGGTCCTCCCACTCCTATTTCGCTTTTCCAATGACGGCATCATGCGCAACCAATTAAAACAGCCTGCCATAACACGTCGCGGAAGTTTGCACTCCATGGTTGCCTGCTCTCTGTAACTCGTTCTTGCTGAGACTGGCAGCGTCGTTTCCATGCCAGAGCGCCCCTGGTGGTGTATTTTTATTTTACTTCCTTTGCAGGGCTTTTATCTAAGACGAACAAGTTGTCTTTGTTGATCTAATATAAAACACCGACAGGTGACAAAATGTGTCTGTATTTGTTCACACAATTTGCAGTATATTTACTGTTTGTTCAATCATCAAGCCCGCACCAGGTGACGTCGTATCCGCTGCCACTGTGTGGGGACACCATCAGAGCCATCAATTTGTTTTGGGGAGGACATTAAAATATTTAAAAAACGGAATATACGCGGTATTACCGACGCTAATAGCACCATTGTAACTCACTGTATGCGATCAACAGGCAAAACAGTCAACTAAGATTGTGTTTCTGGGCCCCTTTAACAGCCATAGCTTTAACTTCAAAAGTTTTAAACTTACAGCACCGCAGAGAAGTGACACTACTAGAGCTTCAGTGTTTCGGACAATTGCTCGCTTTGTACGAATATTCGCACAAGAAGCGAATATCAGTACTACTAATCACGCTTTATTCCATTCGGCCTTATCACTATTTGATTCTTGTTCGGTTTGGAAACAGTACCATTCGCACACTTCAAAAAGACGCACATGTTTAAAGTGACACCGAAGACACTTAATGGAAATATATTTCTCAGTAAACATTTATTCTCAGGCTCCTTCTTGGGAAACTCGCATTTGTCCAGCTGCTAAAGAGGTATTAATCGGCGACAAAAGTGGATCTAAATATCTTCCTGTCAGCCGACTCAAACTCGTGACGTCAGTAACGGAAAGGCTTGGTCGCTACTAACCAAAACCAACCGGTTGCCATCGGTTTGAAGTGAATGACGGTGTAAAGTGTCCTCTGAGATCCGGGAACAAATGGTGTCGACGTACGCATTTTGCTTGAGAAATCGGCCGGTACTGGCGGCTCTTGTATTTTGTTTTTAATGTGAAAGCACTACTTCACTAGGGATCTAGAAAAAAGCCGATGGGTTTTTGAAACCTCTCACATGCATGCAGAAATAAAAATAACAGCGAGTGGATTTAGAATCCGCGGAGGCGCGAACAGCCTCATCTTCGCTGGCCACGGCAACACACAGGCAATGGTAATACATTTCAAGCAAAGGTGAATTTGCTTCACGCAATATACAGTATATTTTCTTTTTTATTTCATTTCATGTAACCCATTGGAGGGGGGGGGGGGGGGTGAGGATGTTAGCAATACTGGGAAAGCCCTTAAGTTGTTTATATTTCTTGATGAATAAGTCCGCTCGTCACCGTCTTCTTTAGATATAGGCGGCAGTAATTGGCATTAATAAAAACAGCATAAAGGATGAGAAGTCGACGGAAAGAGACAGTACGAAGCGTCCGGTATTGCATCAATAAAGCAGAACTTCAGAACGGTAATGCCCTTTTCCCAGTATTTCCCGAACGGGAAAGGGAAATACAGCCTCCCTCAAAACACACTAATTCATCCGACAATGAGACATACAGCTTGTGCACGGCTCATCTTCACCGATAGAGGCAGTCACTGGCATGAACAGCTTTTGTTTCAAGGTACGTCGTTTACCCACCCCGTTGTGCTGCAGCGGCTTAGCACCTCCAGTTACATCTTCTCTATATAGGCTCGCGCGTAGCTTCGCATAGACTGCATTGCCGCTGTCGGCAGCTCTCTGGCAGCGCCTTGCTCTGTGCAAACAGGCGAGGAGGTGACCGTTTCTATCTGCAAGCATATCAGCTTGCTCGTTCCGATCCGTGCTACTCCTGTGCAGTGAAAACGCCTGAAGGCGTTGCAACAGCAACGAACCATGCTACAGAGTGTAGTGTACACCATTCGTGTTCCCGACGGTAAAAACAGCGAGCTATATAAGAAGCGGATTTTCTGTCTCTCGGGGAATAGGAAGCTATTAGTAAGTCCCGCAAGTGTGTCACTCGGCCATATTTATAAATGTGCGCCCGGAGGCCACCCGCTGCTTGCTTGTTCCAGCGCGGAAAAGCGGCGCAGAAGCTTTCCCCCCCGTCTTGCGCACATCTGTCTCATAGCTCGAAATCGGCATACATATCTACTAACCGGACATTTATTTAGCCATACAGTTATTTGGATATGTGTTTCAAGAAAATTACGACCCTAAGCACCCCTCTGCGCTGGTGAAAAATTGGGCCAACAATAGGATTCAGGACATCATGGAGTTTCCAGGGCGGCCTTCTGAGATAATTTCATTTGAAAACATTTAAATACGCATCCAGCATGGTCTTGGAAACAAATAAGCCAGCAGCGCCAAGCATAAAATCGAGAAGTTGCTGCAAAATTAAAACAACATAAAAGACCTTTACTGACATATTCCTGAACTCCATTCTTCGGCGGAGTCCAGCAGTTACCGCCGCTAAAGGCTTCGTGCACAGTGCTGACGCATTAGATTATTGTGGAAAGCCATTCTTGAAATTTATGCCTCACCTTGTAATAAAAAAGAAACAATCGCCGACGGCTTGCACGAAGCGCAGAAAGCAATTATTCAAAAAATATGCTGTGGGAACAAACTGTCCCTTAATATGATAATAAACATTGGTTGGTATTTGGAAATTACGAAAATCCGAAAAACTGAAATAGGCTCTTTTTTTTTGCTAACTACTGGTTTGGTTTATTGGTTTGCTAGGGTTTAACGTCCCAAAGGGACTCAGGCTATGAGGGACGCCGTAGTGAAGGGCTCCGGAAATTTCGACCACCTGGGGTTCTTTAACGTGCACTGACATCGCACAGTGCACGGGCCTCTAGAATTTTGTCTCCATCGAAATTCGCCCGCCGTGGCCGGGGTCGAACCCGCGTCTTTCAGATCAGCAGCCGAATGCCGTAACCACTGAGCCACCGCGGCGGGGTTTTTTTTTTGCTCACTATACTGTATATATGGGCTATATATGTAGTGCATAAGAACACACCTGGAGCAGCATTGAAATTCAAGAGAGATGCGTGAGCATCAAAGGCGCATATAAACTCGGCGGTTTTCAGCCCAGTGTGTACGTGTTTCTCACTGCGGATTACGGTCCTGTTAGCTTGTGTGTGCGTCAATGCGGGGTTTTTACAGAGCACACTTTAAAAGCTATGGCTGATGTCCAAGATTTCCGAAGAGGAAGGAATACGCTTGAAGGCGCCATTCAAGAAATGAACTCGTTTCCGCATCAATAAAGTTCGCTCTCTTGCACTTAACCCCAGAGGTGTCCTGCACACATCAGCATTGTATCTGTATGCAGGATGAAAGTGGTTCGATATCTTTGCAGAAGCTAAAAGAAAATTTTTAAATATTTTTAAAAAGAATTCGAAAAACTCACTTCGATAGTCGCAAGTGCAGTATCTTTTGGGACTATAGGGAGCAGGTGTAGAGTCCGGAAGGGCAAATTTTGGCCTAAAATAATAAGTTTTTCCTTAGATAGTCCACATCCGCTGTACGTATAGTCCCCCGGGACGCATTTTGGCTGCAAATAAGTTTTTCAGGCTGTCCGCTGATATGTCAGAGAAGCAGCCCAGATCTTCTTAGGTTTTTCAGGGAAGCAAACCATATCCTTCCACTTTTTTTATCGACGTCAAATTCCTTCACCCCTGCTCGATTCGACTTTATTGCTTGCGCACGCTCCACTAAACTGAGCTCGAATGCTGCCTGGAAGGCTCTTAGTCTTTTCGCTGCCATCGCAACCATTCTTCAAGAAGGACTACGGCTTCTCTGGCGTTATTCGTCGCAGTTTTCTGCATGTGTTCACAAATCCAAGCACTGAAAAGCAGCCACTCTAAGTAGCTCCAGGATTTGCTTGCCTATCGAAGCTGATTTCGTATAGGAGCTGATTTCGCTATTTCAGTTAGTAGGGCAGAATGTCGCAGCCACAATCAGGTTCTGTTTTTTTAGCAGCCACGCTAGCTTCCTTCGGATATCTCAAAAGATCTCAAAAGATTAAATCATGTAATGTCCGCATCCATAGATAGTCCTCATCATGTGAAATATCAGTTTTTAAACATTTACATTCAGCGGACTATAGTCCGCAAAATACGGTGCTAGCTTTTGTTCCTATGGGGTACGCCAGGGCATCGTACGTCCCCTATTCCACGCTGGATACGTTTCCTCGTCGACTCCACCTATAGCTTGACTTTTTGTTGCTAAGATGCCCGCTATATCTATTTTTGGGAATTGGGTGTGCTAGCAGCGGCCGTTAAACGTCACGGCAACTCCTCATGAACATTCATGGTCATGGGCAGGAGTCGACGAGCGGCCGGATGCTTGCGTGAAGTGAGCTGCCTTGACACGGAGACAATAACTATGACATCGATGCTGTGTGTGCTGTGTTGCGTTTTATGACACATAAGCAGCTAAGGCTATAATGCGCCAAACACTGGGTTAAAAATGTTTCTGCGTGTAATAGGCTACATCGATGGAGTTTCTTTTACTTTCTGAGGTTACGTGAAATGTTGCTTTATATAATAAAATAAAGGTGCAAATTTTGGAGCCCATCTTTCAGCTTTTTTCACCTTCCATGAGCGGCCTCAGTTTGAGAACGTTGAAACGCCGATCTCGAAGCATATCCAAAGCAATCCGCTTCGCAGACAGCGCACAGCGCCGTTGAAGGCCGGGACACAGGAGCGTAGTAAACGATTTGCAGCTTAACTATGAACGATACAGCATTTTTAATTTTGAAGAGGGCTGATTTAAGACCACTAAGAGGGGCCATTCTCCTTTATTGGACGTGGTCAGGCTAATCATAATGCTGAAACTATTCATTTTACTTTTATACGGAAGAAAGTGACGCAACCACTTTCTGTAGTCTGAGCAAGTGTGCGGAACCTGCCTTCGCTCCAGTCTCAGCGTCACGGTAAGTGTAGGTATAAGACTGGTTCGGCACTGCGCTTCACAAAGATCTTTCACCAAAAAGATGAACTGCCATTGATGGATGACTAACAATTCAATTTTGACTGCCGCTGTAACAAGCTAGTTGGAAACCTCGGTCACGTCGCCGACGTTCGGGAGTCGGGCTTGTCGACCTCTCAAAGGACATCGTCGAACGCGTGGCCGCTGTATACAAACGCTCGTGGATGCACCCAGAACACGCGCTCATTCTGTGTGATGCTCACTCAAGGAGGCTTCATACAGGGCGCTGACATCGTCAGGGGCTTGCGGAGCAACAGAACCATATAATGTAGAATGACTTCATTTCCCTGTAGGGATCCGGCAGAAGGTAAATGTTGGCCTTTTCAGCGCGGAGGGTATTTCTGTCTTTAAGCTGGGTTGGCATCTGCCGCGAAAATTCTGCCTCCTCGTAAGGCTTCAGTCGACATTCTTGCTGAGTGCACAGTTCAAGTGCAGCTGCCGACATCAACCTGTTCGAACAGGGGCTTTGCGCTACCTTCTCTGTAGCGCCCTTCGATGTCCCCCTCATTACGAGTGTGACATTGTGTGAGCGCTCGGGCAGCCAGCTACGGAGTCCCCTTTCACACTCTTGATCTTGACAATGTGGCATTCGGCGGTTGCGGTACAAATGCCGACGAAAGGGCACAAATTAACGCGGGGTCTGAGTTCAGAGACCTGCATTAGGACGACATATCCCGCCCCTGGCACGAGTCCGGCAGCTGAGGCACGCAGGTGACGCTTAACGGTTGCGGGGAATCCCGGTCACAAGGGGCGAGAGCGTAGTGGCTAATTCGGCTTCGTGCGGTCGCGTACGTGCGCGGCCTTGACAGGCGATCGACCGCCGACGCACCGCAAGCGAGTTGCGCCACGAGCTCTCAACCGGGCTTTTAAGGAAGGTCCACGAGGCTCGTAGGGGACGACGGTGAGCTGGCTCTATTCTGTTAGGAGGACCCACGTATGAGAAAAGAAAGTAACAATGGAAATGATACTTTCATTTTCCTGATAAACATTTATTTTCACCTACGAAGCAAGAAGTACAGTAGAGCAAAACATTATATCAGTATGCTTAGGGAAATATCTCTCCAGGACAGCTATCTTTTGTAAGGCTTTGAGAGCTCCTTATATTATTACAAGGCTTTTCTCTGTAGCCGCCGGCCTGCGCCTGGGCGAACGCTGATCAATAAGTTCAGCCTTAGTGAAATATCCTGCTGGTAGTCAAACATTTTACTACAGAACAGCTTTCTTTTTCTGTAGTTTCAAGCACTCGAAGTTCAGTTTTCTTTTATTTTTTTTTATTTGCGCAGAATAAGAAGTGCAATAAACAAACTGTGCTATAGACAAAGTAGTCTGCAAACAAAACCTCTTAGAAATTACACGGACCCTTAAGGTCCGCCTTAAGGGTATGATGCAACAGCTCTAATGGTTATTTGCTACTTTAATTAGAGCCTCTTTCTAACACACACACACTCATTAACATGTCAGACCACATGACGCGCCACTAGACACACGAAGTCTCCCTGTAACGAAGTCGAACGAACGTGCCTCAGTGGCCCCTCCACGCACTAAAGGAAGAAAGGGTGTGTAAATGGCGAAGTGGTAGCACGTGTGACTCGCATCCCAAGGATTATGGGCTAGATTCCCAGTTAATTAACACAACTTTGTATTAAGAGTAATTATACTACTTTTAATTTTTTACCCAGTCTTTACCCCTCTGTCGCCAGCACCCCCTCTGGGGAAACAGAGTGGGTGCCGACACACTTGCTGCCACTCATAAGAAAATCCAGTGATAGGCGTGTCAGCACACCCTCTGTTTCGCTTTTACCAGAGCAAATTGCTCTTGTGGAAGGCCACTTGTAAAACCTTCTTTTAGCACTGGTCCGTCTTTCAGGAATGAAATTGAGCACGAGTTATAGGCTGAGTTTCAATATCTGTTACTACGGTTCTTCGTGCCCACACACGCGCCCGTTCTGCCTGTTCCGTGCCAGCTTTTTCATTTTTGCAATTCATGTTTTTAACTTTCATGTCACTTTCACCTTTACTTTGCTTGACCATTGGTTTTTTAGGCTTTTGCTCCTGTTGGCTGTTGCTTTGCATTCCGCCTGCATGTTTTTATTCTCTAACTTTTCGCCCTTACACCGGTTAATTGATGAATGACATTTGTCTTTTTTTTTCTTTTCATCTTTCATGCTCAATTATTGCTACTGTTTGTTACTTGAAGCCCATTGTGCATTTCGCTCGGGTTTTTATGTATTTCTTTAGTATCAGCAGTGTTACACGGTTGGTCAGCTGCGTTCTCGCATCAATTTTATCCGTACATGTTCGAGTGACGAGGTGGTCACGTGTTTGGGTGTCGCTTGATGTAGACTGCGTTGTAGTTTTCATGAATGAACAGTTCGCAATCTGCGCCCCTGGCATTTGGTGTGTTCTTCGTTGCCTACGTCCTCGTGTTTTGAGGAGTTTTAACCTTTCCGGCCCTTTAGTATCCAGCAATTTTTGCTCAACAATAAAGCGTTGCATTATCGCTTTAAACTATAAGATTAAATTCTTAATGTAGACTATATGTTCTTCTGTTAACATTGCTGGATATTGTTCATTGCAAAGGCCAACAGTCGCGCATTCGACTTCGAACTGCGTGCATGTGGTTACTTTTATTTGCCACAGAGGCACAACCTCAGAAAATACGATAGAAGCTTGTTTCCGCTTTTAAGTTTTGTTAATAAATCAAAACTTGAGTTATATTTATAAACAAAAATTATTCGTCTTTGACCGGGACCAGGAACAGGGCGAATTTTTCATCAACTGTGAAGTTTTTACGAAAACCGCACAGCTTTCCTTTTTAGCCGTAGAGAGGCGCTTGGGATGCTAAAGAATAACTTCTCCCCTATTACAAATTCACTCCACTTTGAGAAATCCCCCTAAAACACACCATAAGACATCAATAAATTTCCTTCATCGCATGGCTTCTGTAGATCTGTCGAGTGCGACTGAGAATTTTGCCGTACTGCAAAGATATCTAAAAGCAGTTTCGCTTCGGATCAAGTTTATAAAACGCTCAGCTCGAACTTGCGCAACCTTTTGATCAAGCAATGCCCGTTTATTAAAACTCTGACCAAATGGTTGCGAAATGCCATAGTTATTTTTTCTGTGATTGCTTCAAAATGCGACAGAAAAGCACCTTGAGTCCTAAAATATGAAGGTTCTTTTCATACTTCGGCAAGAAAGTGCCGCTTCCGTCCACATTAAGTGCAAGCGTTGCCGTAATGATGTAATTTCTGCAACAAAACAATTCAATTCAGTAGTGAGCCTGAAAACCTAAATGCAACTTGCCGAATGAGATGGCTAGTAGCTCAAACCTATTTATTCTTATCAAATTAAATTTTAATGAAGGCCACAGAATGACTTCCTGCAGCTGCACAAGATCTATCATAGCAGGATCTATGTCTAAAGAAAGGTAGAGCTGTGAGCAGAACTTAATGTTGAGCACTTTTACTTTCCCTACTATGCGACACTTGTGCTAAATATACAGTAAAAGAGAACTATTGAAAACAGGAAAAGCGATATCGTTTCTCACCTGCGTTGCCACATCAAAGACCTCGACGCGGAGATTCACCCTTATTTCCGACGACACGTCTCATGAGTCAGCTCACGTACTTTGCTCGGTCGAAATTATGGCAGCCATCAACACAACGTCTGTATCTATGCGCCAAGGTAGATTGTGCCATCGACAGGACTCCTACTTACTGTATGACTAAATATCAGCTTCACGAGTTCCAACACAAGAAATACAGAGTTACAGAGCAGGTGTTCTAGGCCACAGGGCAGCGCAAAATTACGTGCAACGGCGATGTGTGGCCAGTTAGCGAACACTGGACAATGTACCCTCGGCTGAAAATGAGGGCATAGAAATAGCCAGTGGCTTAGCAGGCGTACTTAAAGGAAAGCTAAACAATAGCAGCACTCAGGACCTTCCACACAGGCAGCTTACTGACTTTCAGGACATGATGAAATAATATAAATGCGAAAAAAAGCACGCGGTAACCAGATTCCCCGAATGCAAATATGTGTTATCAATTTTGGGCAATACTTACGAGTTATAAACCACCATTTTGGAGTGGAATCAGTTCGGATCTAGTATTTATAAGTTTTTTGCAGGGCCATTCGTCGTGAGAATAGTGGCATGAACGGTTCTCTTTTATTTCCTAATCCTCTTCACAGAAACAGAGTCATGCGCCTGAAAAAGCTTTTTATTCGGAGGTATTTGCGTTTCGTCTCATTTATTGAAACTGAAATGATAGCCTCAGTGCAGGACACACTTCTTCGACAGACTTTGCCATGTAGAATCATTATAACTCTAAAACACTCCGCACATAAGAGACGACCGCATTGGTGGGCCAGTGTGCAGTGCCAAAATCCTGTGTAGAGAAAGTCCAGGAAGTAATATTGTCCACAATTACCTGAACTTGGCCCGATTTGTACCTGAGCCTAAATTAACTGACCAGTTAAAAGCGCCTGTTCACTTCGAGGTACTGATAAACTCAAAGTTTTTATCTCTGTTAAAGAGCATAGCAACCATATCTATGGAGAGAGAGCGGTAATAAAAAATTCATATCAAACAGCAATAATTAAGGAATTCCAACAATAACTAAGTATTAAAATAACATTAGACAACATAAATACCGCCGAAAGCCACCGTTATAGCTCTGATGGTAGTGCACCTTACTCTACATACGGAAGTCGTGGGTTGAAATTCCACTGGCGGCATGTGGTTATGTTTTAATCATCTTTCTTATCAATTAGTTCTCAGCCATAAACATCTTACAAAACCAGTTTTCCATTAGTAAGCGTCACAAATAAAATACAAAAATATCCCCTATACTTTTCTTTGTTTAGATGACTATTGGCTTTTTTAATATGTGGAAAATATGATTTTTATTTTTTGCTGGCATTAGCGGCGCTTGGAGACAGTAGGTGAAATATGGGACTTCTTAGCATTGAAGTCAATAAGCACAAGGCTAACAAGCAAAAACATGCTTTCTATATATTTTCCACGATTCTTCCAATATGCTAACCAAACTGTAACTGCATGCATCGAGTTAGAAGTTGAATTAGTGACTTGCTCGCTTGAACAGACAATATCTCAACCTCCCGTATACCTGTTGTTTAAGCGAACACTTACAAATTAAGCTATAGCTAGCGTCAATTACTTTAAAAATAATTGGGATTAATTGGCTTAACGTCAAAATACGACACGCACACACACACACACACACACACGCACGCACGCACGCACGCACGCACACACACGCACACGCACACACTGGACCTGTGTATTGATTCCCCGGCCTGTCATTTCCATAGCTTAGGTAAGCGCTCACACGCTTTCCTGCTTTGTTCCGCGATAGGCAACTACTGCATCTGGAGCCTTTTGCATTCTCTACGGTCATTCCAAAGCCCGCTCAATCTCGGTAGCTGCTTCGCGCTCCACTCGCTGCACGCACAGTTCAGGAGCATACTTTCTGGGGTGATGGCAAGGCGGTCAGTCCGCCCGACCAAGTGCCGCGAATGCAAGGGCCCAGGCGGCGCTGATTCGTCTCTTGCTGGCGCAAAGGTGTTTCCCTTTTGCCAATACGATTCTTTCCAAGAATCGTTCGCGCAAAACCTTTCAAGCCCTATAAGAAAAAAGTCCGTCGAAGTGCAGAGAGAGTTTCGGATGGAGTTTTCATAAGTGCGCGAAAGATGTTCGCTGTTCCGTGGGGGAGGGTTGAGGTGGAGAGTGGTGGTGCTGACAACAATCTGTGTCAAGGTGTGCATGGTGTGCTTTCGGCATGAAGGGATGTCGCGAGCTACCGCGAAAGGTGACCGAAAGACAGGGCGTACCACGGTATGTGAATCACGCGCCTCGACGTGTAACGCAGTCTGACGCAAGTACCAGGTCGTTCCAATTGTTGCTTGACGCTGCATGCGCACTGAAAGACCCCGAGTGAAAGACGCAAAATGCAACGCTGGTTCGTGCGTTGAGGAAAGAGGAGCACCCATTTCTGGGCTACTTCAGCGCTGTCACGTAGAACACGCATCTGTAGTGCGGCAAAATGGTGATGGCGTGCTAAGCCAATTCATTATTCTCGTCATCGACTTCCCGGCCACATTTACTGAACCACCGAGTGCATCCTCGTCTGCTAAGTACTGAATCTCATTTGTGCCCTTGATGAAGGAGCGTTTCTTTTTAGACCAGTACAGGTATAGCGCAGACGGTGCAAGAAAAACTACAGGATTGCACTTAAGTCTTCCTAACAGCTGAAATGCGAAAGCCTTTCCCGGTCCTCTTACTCCCGCCATCTTTTTTTCCTTTTGGGGGGGGGGGGGGGGATTCATACTGGTGTGGCACCACAGGGACAGGGACAGAGACAGAGTGACAACAACACAAGTGCTCTGGCAGTTCTTTTATTGTATTTTTACTTTTTATTTCGTTTTTATGTTTTTGAGTTCATTATTATTATTATTCGCCACTTTTTCATGTTTATTGTTATGTTGTTTTCTCTGTCTGCATACGCATCCTTCATGCTTTTCAGTCATATTGTCACGGACGCCGGTAGAACGTTCTATCCCTGGCAGAACAGTACCTGGCGAGCACACTGGGCAGAGCGCAGCCGGCAGGCCCTAGCACCGAGCAGAAGAGGACGAAGTCCGGCGCGCGACAAAGGTCGAAGACAGACCGCACGGGGGCGCCGGTAGTCTAAACTAAGTGCGGCAATATGTATTTTTTTAGGCACTGGTCGTACAAGCCATCTAAGGCTTAGTCCGGCCCGTCTCGCCTGTATTTCTATTGACGGTGGCAAAATAAAATTATTGTTATTAGTAGTAATATTCTTATAGTTACCATTTTTATTTTTTATATCTGTTCTCATTTTCTATTTTTGTTCTATTACTGACAAAGCAGTGATGGTTGACGGTGTAGGCACTTTTTCTTCATGCAACCTGCGGACACATCCTGCGGACGTCCCTCATGAGCCAAGAAATGCATTCGCATTAAGAAATTTACAACCTCCATTAGTCAATGCCTCGAGGCCTAGCGCGTACCGGAATCTTGGAGTAACGATAACATTATCTCAATCGAAAAGTAAGGAAAGGTCGATGAGTTGAAAAATTACAGACCAATCAGCTTGCTTTTCGGTTGCCTACAAGATATTTATAACGTAATCGCTAGTAGGATTACAGCAGCCTTACAACTCGGTTAATCAAAGGACCAGGCTGGCTTTCATAAAGACTATTCGACCGAAGAGCATATTCAATATCATTCTTCAGTTCATAGAGAAATGTACGGGATAAAACCGGCTCCATTATATAACATATATCCTGAAAGCTGCTTCCTGGAGCTCAGCATAGTATTTCATCTTTTACTCATTACAACCTCTAACTCACTTGCTAAAAAGTAAAACCAGACTTGCTAAAGACCATTTCTTAGCACCACATTGGGCGAGCCTGTAAAGAACTCTCCCCAGAAGTTTCGGATAAGCTCGCAACACTCCAATAGAAAGGTGAAATACACTGAAGCGATACATGGAGACATATTAAATCAACGTTTTCAGTCAGTATTTAAACACCCTAATGGCTCTACAAACGTTTCTGTAGCAAGTGCACGAACGAGCACGCGAAGACAAGAGCCCCAACAATCTCTGACGCAGGATTGCTTTCCTTTACTAAACACTGATGACAATAATTGCGACGGGCCATTCGGAATTACCGACAAATTTGTTAAACGGCACACCGAAAATTTCAGTATCTTATTTTGATACATCAAAAGTCGTTCCGCCAGTGCAGCGCTACTGCTGAGTGGAGCATCAAAACGGGACGAAAGTTCCGTTCATTTGATCACGTTCATTGCTACCTTTATGAGTGCAATACTTTTTAGACGCTTCAACATGAGGGCTGTGAAATTGTTCTAAAGTATGTATTCTTGCGCCACTTCTGCAAAAATCCGAAACGGGATTGACAGAATTTCTAAATAAATTCTGAGGGCGATTAATAGAATTCATGCAACAATGATGTGTTAGCGTTAGTTTTCTCCGGAAGCTCTTGGCGCTCCTCGTCCGTTTCAACTGCACGCTGCTGACGCCTTGCGTCCGCTACCGTTACCAAACGCCGCTACCTTTGAGCGTCCGTCTCGGCTAAACGTCTTGGTCGCATAGCCTCTGTCGACCTCGTGCTGTGTAATGTCGGTGCACGTTAAAGAACCCCTGGTGTTTGAAATCAAACCTAAGCCTTCCACTACGGCACCTTTCATAACCCACGGTGCTGCTTTGCAACCTTAAACCCCGCATAGCACCACCTAACTTGATCGCTATGGCGTGAAAGAATACCGGTCATCTGGCCTCGTCACTCGCATGCTTAAGCGTCGGACCCATTCAGGCGGAGCTGTCCACTAAAGCGACTGGCATGAATTTCCTGCACCCCATATTTTTTCGGTGCCGTGAAAAATTTGCTGCGCAAGGTCCTTGATTCTGTAACGCTTTTATTGGTTTGGTTTAGTTTATTGGGGTTTAACGTCCCAAAGCGACTAAGGCTTTGAGGGACGCCTTAGTAAAGGGCTCCGGAAATTTCGACCGCCTGAGGTTCTTTAACGTGCACTGACATCGCACAGTACACGGGCCTCTGGAATTTCGCCCCCATCGAAACTCAGCCACCGCGGCCGGGATAGAATTTCACAGCCTTCATGTTGAAGCGTCTAAAAAGTACTGCACACACAAAGGTAGCAACCAACGTAATCAACTATACTGTCGAAGATTTCCGCCTAGAATTTTTCGGCCAGTGGATGCACCTGTTTTAGAGGGAAAGCACTGCTTCACGAAGTCCAACCGGCTCATCGAGATTGTGTGAAGTTTGGCCACTCTCGCACTGCGCAATGCACAACGCCGTACTCTTCAGCTTCCATCTGCGGGGTGGACAAGCAAGATGAAGCAAAGCATGTATTTCTGGGGTACGGAGAGCTGGGCGAGTTGCTTATGAATTGCCATATCGAGAAACAGAGCTAAAGACGACGGACGAGAAGAGGCGAGACCAACACAGCGCTGCCATGATGGAAAGCTAGCCGGGTCCGTCTAACATATCAGAGGAAGAGTTGCATGCGCCGACTACGCCGCATTGATGTACAGCGAGGAAGAACAGGCGTCCCGAGTACGTGGCTGAGTACTGAGTACCGAGTACTGATCCCGAGTACGTGGCTAAATAGAATGCAGAACATGTGAATAAGCGGCGGAAGTATCAGGCTGAGTTAGCGACCGAAGCACCGGAAGAGCGAGCCGTTCGCACTGAGGAGGTGCGAAATCGAAAACGGGCAAAACAAGGGTTACTGCGAGAACAGTACGAATCTCACCGCAAAACTGAACGAACGCCGGGTAAACTCACGAATGCGGTTGGCCATTGCTGCGTCTGCCACCGCCAAGTTTCAGAGAGAGTTTGGGCTAAATCTGTTCGGCTAGATGTGCCACGTATGCGATCGACTGCGGCATCTCACAGGTTTGAACCGGTAAGCGAAAGCATGCATACGACATTGCCGCTTGCTTTCCCCGAGATAGACGAGCCAACGTGAACGTGTGCAAACGTGTAAAGCTTCGCTATGCGAACTAAAAATGCCGCTGAATAGCGTGAGTAACGGCTACAAGTATCCGCCGATGCCTCCCGATTCGCCTCCGCTGAATGACGTGGCAGAACGCATGCACTCCCCCGTATGTACTCTTTATGCAGATGCGCCGATTGCTGTGCATAAGTCGCTTTGGGGCGTTAAACTCCATTAACAAAACCAAAAGCTAAACTGAAAGCAAACTGAAGACAAACATACATACAAGCCAAACCGTGCTTGCACATGTCTAACACGGTTCAACCTTAGTTGAAACCGTGCAAATTTTTATGTATCCCGATGCTGAAAGCCATGATCAGCTAGTGCCATGGCGCCGGTATCAATGGTGAACTTAAAGACATAATTTCATCCGCCAGATATTAATTAGGCAGTTTTAGTGTAGAACACCCCCCATGTGAATTTACACACCCAAAGCTGTTACGGGATTAGTGACGTACGCCTTGTGAACGGCAGTTCTAGGAAACCGAGGTTACAGCCAACGTTGGTTACCGCTTCAACCAAAAGAACCAATACTGTATATAATTGAAATGCGCAACAACTTAGACAGGACACAGAAAGAAACACATACAACAGTTCACGTGCGCTCCTGAACTGTTGTATGTGTTTCTTTCTGTGTCCTGTCTAAGTTGTTGCGAATTTCACTTATATACTATGCTGAACCAACTAGCCCGACAACACGCTCTTCTGATCCAAAACAGAGTGTCGCCATCTAGTAGCATAAGCTCGAAGCGCATCATCGGCGATGTGAAGGAATCGTTGGTTTTAATGCAGGGATGCATTTAAAGGCTACATTTTCAACATTGTCCGTTAGAGATAACAGTGTAGCCGTCCGCCCACACTGTTATGTCCAACCGGGTTACTATCACTGCCGCGTGCAGACAGAAGGCAGCTGAAGGAAATAGATGCAAGAAAAACAACTGACAAAACACGCGCGTCACACAGCCAAGCCCGCATAAGTGATTGTTGCTGCAACTGGTACTTCCCCTTCAACTGGTATGCAGGTCACAGAAGCTTATGCAAAGGGCTCTTGCTCATGTACTAAGTAGTGCCATATTAACAGCGACAGCGTTGCAGAGCTCTGGCTCCAATATCGCTCGCAGCGAAGGACAAGAGGGAAAGCAAGAATTTATATAAAAGACACCAACGGGAAAGATATTCCTGTCCGCTTATAAATGCACAATATCCTCACAACATGACCATAGAGAGTCTGCTTGAACATGGTGCAGTTTTTTTATGGCTTTGGAACGCGAAGAACGTTTTTCTTTGTTTGTTATGCGTAG
This sequence comes from Amblyomma mixtum, assembly GCF_055824585.1. Lineage (NCBI taxonomy): Eukaryota > Metazoa > Arthropoda > Arachnida > Ixodida > Ixodidae > Amblyomma > Amblyomma mixtum. Next base: position 15,826,589 of record NC_143021.1, read on the forward strand.
TTTGTAGCGTTGGAGCACGCGTTTATAGAAATCCTCGCATGTGCTTTTGTGCGCGCTCGCCAGTGTTGGTAGCGTCCGCGTTTATCTCTTGAAGTGTAATAGTTTCTGTGTCTGATTGGCTCGTCGCATTATAAAGTAACTGAAATTACAAATAAATGCTTGTGTCACGAGGCTGGATAACAGGCGATGCTTCTAAGGCGGCACCGTACACGCTACGCTATTGCTGGGCGCTTTCAAGTGACGTAACAAACCTAGTAAGTATTGCTTAGTGAAACTTCCCATGAGTTGCGCCATCTGTATGAGTGACATCAAAAGTTGAAAACATTGAACAGCTTGCATGCATTTCTACAGCGGGGTTATCTGGCGTAGCACGATTTAGATTGCGCTAATTTTTCATCGAAGGGCGCAGTCAAGACAGCGTACTATCAAGATATACACCAAACACTTCTGAAAGAAAAAAAAAACACTAGGCTAGTAACAACAAACAACTTTTCGCTGCGTCGTGGTCACGACGTCGGATACACAGATAATGGTAAGGTTTCACCGCAGGATCACGTAGAACTTGTTTTATGCGATATTCAATGTTGAATTAAAATTATAAATCCTCCTTACTTCGATACAGCAGTTCCTAGAATATGAAGCGAGATCTTTTCATTTCTACCGTAATCTCAGGACACGGTTTGGTCGGTTCTGGGTCCCTTTAAAGGCGCATAAAACCAAATTTGTGTTTAATGTTTTCTTCACTGTAATGATGCGAGAGGCGTAAGTATACATGAATCAGAACGCGGCATTCGCCTACGACCACAAATTATTTATAATGAATTTATTCCCTCGTCTGTATCGGTTTCTACAGCCTAGCGATGGCTGTGACATCAGTGGTCCGTATAAGTGAGGCATGAAGAAAACTAAATATAATCGCTACTTCTTCACTTGTTGCGATTCCGGTCTTGATGCAGCTGGCTTTAGCCTTGTAGTCAATTAAAACGACGAAGCAGAGAATATATCTTTGTTTTAATGCCTAACGTGACCTAAACTGTCCTTTGAAGTCAAGGCCAACGCTCGGCTGTTGAAACCGAACCCGGAACAGGTTAGAAAGGAAATTCTATTGTAAATTATTTAGTGGAAGTAGATGACTATCACGTGATGGTCTATGTATACTTGTGTCTTGTGCATTATTACAAAGAAAACACGCAGATTAAAATTTTTTGTATTAACTGCTTTAATGGGCGCGCGGCAATTAAAACTGTTCCCATTCTTTACGCATGAAAATGTAACCAAATTTGACGCAAAGCTGCAATTGTTTATATTGATTTGAGAACTGCATTTTATAGGTCTTTTAGTTGTAGCTGTCACAGGACAGGGTTAATTAGAAAGATATTGGAGACGCCTTTGCCCTGCAGTGGGCGCAGTGTGGCTGGTGGTGGTAGTGATGAGTTACAAATGATGCCTCGTGTAATCATCCCGGGGCGTTAAATAGCGAAGGTAAAAGCGCCGCAGTTTATTTTATCATCCCGCCCACAAGGCTCTGCTCTGTGGACTGAACATTTATTTCTTTTTTTTTTTCAGACGCCCCAGTATTCATGAAAGTTAAACTCTAGCATGCATGCCGACATGAAAACCCTTATCACAAAAACAACTTTCAAGAACCAGTCAACGTATACACAGCATATTCTGGAGTGTAACTGCACTGTTCTTGCACCAAAAGCTACCGTTCTGCAGAAAAGAGTGAAGGCGGACTCTTAGAACAACCAGTGAAGGCGTTTTATTTCTTTATTGCCGGTTTCGACTCACGAGAACACAAACACAAAAAAAGGAAGAGCTCTACTAAAGCGAGCCTACCCCTCGATTGTTCACATAATGTTGACAAAAAATAAAGAGGGCACACTTAAGCAACTATACATACGCAGTTGATCATTCTCTACTCAAGATTCATATATCACTGGGCGTCCTAATACCACTTAATTCTGGCGCAGTGGTGCAGCGGTCAAGCGATGCACAGCTGCCGCGGCGGGTAGCTGTGTCAAACACAGCTCCCTCCCTGTGAGGCTTGTTAGACACAGGCCGCTCTTCCCGAGCGACCTCGCATGAGCAGTCATATTAAAGCGAGAGCCTTCAATGCCTCATACTGTCGTGACCAAGGAATGTTAGCAAGTGTGTCCGCGTTTCGGCGTCACTACTTAAAAAGAAACTGTTGAGGCTGGGAATCGAACCAGGGCCTCCGGCATTCGTAGCGGAGACGCTACCACTCCGCCACGAAGGCTCAGGGTTTGGGCATGAATAAAGGCGCATCTAGTGAATGCACGGGTTTCACAAATAAAATGAAATCAATAAAACAAAATAAAATTAAGGCAATAAGGAAATAAAAAAATACATAATAAAAAGAAGTAAGGAAACAAAAATAAAAAGTAAAATACAAATTAAAACGTGAAATGCAAAAAAAAATAAACACAAACGCTTTCGCCTTGCAGCACTTAGAGAGCCAAATGGCCTCTAAATTTTTGGTGTAACTGCCACCTGCCACGGTGTGCAGTTGCTCAGTCACAATCCGTTGGGCAGGTTTTGATGACGTAACAAGGTCACGTGAACTAGGTGGCCCACCGGCCCCCTCGGTTGCTCCTCTTGGCAACTTTCGCTCACGCCACGGTCACCGCCGAATGCAACACCGGGTCTTCCTCTGAACGGGACCTTTGCCGCTACCGTGTTAACAAGTACCGCAGGAGTCGTCAACCCCACTAAAAGTTAAAACTAGAACGCAAAAGAGAACTAGAGTTAAACTAGAAGTTAAAAGACTGGCCGTGGCTACCGTTATGTGGCCGAGCCGCGTGCGTGCAGCTGGTGGCACGGCAGCTTCTGCTGCGGACGCAACAAGTTCGCTCCGGTTCCGCTTGCGTAACTAGCGGCCTCTTGGGCGGCCCCGGCGTGGCGACAGCGGTTGTCGACGCGTCGGCCAGAGCCGCGCGTCTGGTCGCCAGGTCGCGCGGATAAGCGCGGCGCATTTGGAGTACGCGGTCAGTCGGCTGCCGCGCGCACGAGTGCCTCGGAGGCTCCGGCACTTCCTCGTGTGCGGGTTGCGAATACTCGGCCACTGTGGCATGTTGTGTGTTCTGTATACACTCCATCACTCAATGTCGGCGTAAGTGGAGAACACAACACACGCATCGCAGTGAATCAACAGCCCGATTGTGCAGATCCCTGCTTCCGGCATGCAGTGAAAACAAACTGCAGCAACTGGGTAGGGACGCTTTAACGGCTTTGTACACGGAAGAGCAGGTGTACACTGTAAGGGGTACACGGAAGAGCAGGTGTAAACATACGTGTGTACACATGTTGTTTACCCCACGGGGCGTACACCAGGGCAAAGCGCAGTTGGAGGCTGTACTAATCATAGAGTCGCTCAAAATTCGCAATCATCATCAGCATTACTACTTCCATTTCAGGGCAAAGGCCTCTCCAATGCCTATCCAATTAAACCTGTCCTTAGCCAGTTGCGGCCACCGCATTCCTGCAAACTTCTTAATCTCATCTGTCAACCTAACATTCTGCCGTCTCCTACTACGCTTGCCTTCTCTTGGAATCCACTCCGTTACTCTTAAGGACCAGCGGTTATCTTGCCTTCGCATTACATGCCCTGCCCAAGCCCACTTCTTCCTCTTGATTTCAACTAGGATGTCATTTACATGTGTTTGTTCCCTCACCCACTCCTCCCGCTCCCGTTCTCTTAACGTTACACCTATCATTATTCTTTCCATAGCTCGGAGCGTTGTCCTTAACTTAAGCTGAACCGTATTTGTTAGCCTCCACGTTTCTGCCCCATAGGTGAGTACCGGTGTCATATAGCTGTTATATAGTTTTCTCTTGAGGGATATTAGTAAAGGGCCAATCATGATCTGAGGGAGCATGCAATATGCTCTCCACCCCATTCTTATTCTTCGAGTTATTTCCCTCTCATGATCCGGATCAGCGGTCACTACCTGCCCTAAGTAGAGGTATTCCCTAACAACTTCCAGCACTGCGCTACCAATTGTGAGCATCTCTTTCCTTGCCAGACTCCTGAACATTACTTTGGTTTTCTGCATGTTAATTTTAAGACCTACCTAGTGTTTTCCCCTTGTTTAACTAGTTTAACGCAAGTGAATTTTTATTTTGCGTTTGTATGGAAATTACCTTAACATTGCTTGGATACTTGTCCTCAGAAAAGTCGTATTCAATCCAATCCACAATTCTTGTCCAACACTATAGTCAAACGAAACGCGGTGTCCGATTCCCCGCATTCCTGCGGTGGATTTAAAATACCGCGTCTCAACTTTTTCTTCTAGGTATGTGCATGAAAAACTCCGATACTAACCTCGTGCGATGTAATCACGGTACTGCCAAGTATGCGTGCACAAAGAGAGACATAACATTCACACCTTATGGCTGCGACAAGCGTTGAAATCAGTTTTGGAGAATGTTTTTGTGTAAACACCTTAGCCTTAAGCCTAGTGCAGGAATCCTGTGTGTAAACTTCAGTATCATGCTGATAAAAGCTTCCATCACAACCGGTCAGAACCACTTGATCTGAAAAGATCACTTTTGCCAGATTAGTTGGCAATGCATTTGGTTCGCATGACAGCAAGCAGTATACTATTTCCGGGTTACTTCGGTGCAGCATGCCATTAGTAAATTGGAGGAAGCATTCTCTGTTACCCCTAATATCAAATTATGGAGATTCCGACTCAAGGCCACAAAAGAGGAAGGATTAGGAGCATTTAATGGGAACTGCAGAGGTTCTCAGTTTCCACCAGTTTAAAGCAGACGAATGTGTCAATCTTGGAGGCAAAGCACCGGAAGCCTTCTTGGACAAACGTCTAAAATGGTGACGTAATCGCAGATTGAAGCCGCGACAGCTCTCAGACTTCCGTGCAGTGCACAGCGCAGTGTGAGATGGAGGGAGGATGATGGCGTCATCTCTTAACCACATATTACTGCTTAAAAAGCTTCAAGTATATGGTTTCCGTGGACCATCCTTGTTACTTTTGAGCAGTTATCTTAAACATCGACAGCAGTATGTAGAATTAAACGGTCACCGATCAGATGTCAAAGCTATCTTATCTGGTGTGCTCCAAGGCAGCATTTTGGGCCCATTCCTTTTCAATATATATGTGAATGACATAACACAAATAGACAAAGAAACAAAAATTGTAATATATGCAGACGACACCACCTTGCTTTTTTCCGGGTCATGCGCCTCATCTATGATTGCAAAAGCAAACACAATGCTTACTCAACTTGAAAAGTGGACAAGATTTAACGCCCTCAAGATTAATACCTCAAAAACTAAAGCCATTATTTTCCGCCCCAAGAACAACATCCAAAATAATGATGGCATATTTCTCGATAATTTTAAAATAGATGTTGTTAGCTCTTTCAAAATACTAGGTGTATTTTTCAATGAGAAAATGACTTGGGACGAGCACACAAATTACATAGCATCTAAACTATCACGTGTCATAGGAACAGTTTACGCTCACAAAAACATTCTCCCTGTAAATGTAAAAATGCTTCTGTATAATTCATTGTTCTGCTCGCATCTAAATTACTGTCACTTGGTATGGGGAAATACATCTTTCACAAACCTCCGAAGATTACTTACCCAACAAAAAAGAATTCTTAGAATAGTATATAATGTAGCATATGACCACCCATCCAAACCACTTTTTGAGAAAGGGGACATAATGCCAATTAATGATTTATATGCATACTGCTTACTCTCTAAATACAAAACCAAAAATAAAAACAATACTCCTTTCATTCTCACACTGGTTTCATTATGCAAAAAACACGCATTGTACAAAACAAGAAGCAACGAAATACGGCACATTTATGCATACAGAACAGGTTATGGCAAACAGATGCTTAGGTATAGTCTACCGCACTATCTAAACCTCTGGCATAGACACAACATGACTGTTGAGCACTCGAAAAAAAAGAGTTGCAAAACTTTGTTTCAAATATATGTAACCGGGTGTAACTTTTGAATTGTAATTTCTGTAATTTTGTATAATTTTTGGGGGTTGTATTTTTGTAACTTCTGAATTGTAATTCCTGTAATTGTGTTTAAATTTATGTGTTTACAATTTTGCAATTTGTAATTTTTATGTAATTTTGTCTTTATGTTTGATTTTTACGCGCTACAAAGTGTTACAGTTGTGTCAAAAAATAGGTTCTGTTCATGCTTCCTTTATTACTTTAGTTTTACTGCTGGGTTTTTCTCTTTTTTTTAAGCTTTGCTGGTATGCTGTTATGCTGTCTGCATATTTTTCCTGTACAACTTGTATCTATTTTTGGGGAGGCGAGAGCTCGTCAAGCTACATCCCTAGCTTTTTCTCTCTGCCTCTCTCATCCTTGTGATGAAAAATAAAGGCATTATTATTATATTATCTACGGTCCCAGCAATTTTGCAACGCAAAAGCACTTGCTTTGAAGGAAACAAAGTCTGCACCGAAGGAAAAGAACGCGGATTATTTTTTAGCATTGTTTGGTGGCATCATCAACGCAAGGAGTGGTTTAAGCGAAGGCAAATCCCCCCGCCCGTGACAGCGTCACTGCACTTTTCTGACACTGAGAGGAGAAGGACGAGCTTTAATCGGCGATTCCGTCACCGTTTTAAAAGTAAGCGCAAAAAAAATTGCAAGTTTTGCCCACAGCTTACGCAGAATTGAATTCTTGAATATCGATTTATTTATTATTATTTATCAATACTGCAATCCCCTGTGGGGATTTTATTAGAGTGGGATACAATGAATACATAATAAAAACAATAACAGAGACAAAGCATATAATACAAATTAGATCCATGGAGCGTATAAACAGTTAAAGAGAACACGTTTCTAAACAATACCTAAAACAAATTCCGATAGTGATGATTTTGAAATTTGATCATTGGTTAGAAGATTCCATTCAGTTACTGTTCGGGGAAAGAAGGAATACTTAAAACAGTTATTATGGGTGCTAAAGGCGGTTATTGTGCGACTGTGTCTCTGCCTTGTAGAATACCCAGATGAAAAACTAATTATTCCCGTGAGGTCGGTTTTATAATGACCGTTAATAAGTCGAAAGAGGAATTTTAGTCGTGATACACGGTTTCTTTGCGTTAATGGTGGCAGGTTTGCTTTCATTAGCAGTTCGGTTACTGATGTGCGTCCAAAGCTATTATATATGAAGCGAGCTGCTTTTCTTTCCACCATTTCCATCTTGGTGATGTTAGTCTTGGTGAAAGGGTCCCAAATTACACATGCATAGTCTAGTATCGGCAGAATTACACTTTTGTACGCGAGCAGACGGACAGGAGGGGTGGAAAGTCTCAAAGCCCTCCTCAAGAAGAATAATTTGCGGTTAGCATTAGCTACTACATATTCAAGGTGCTTAGTCCAAGTGAGATCATTAGTGATCCAGAGTCCTAGATACTTGTAGTGTGTTACTTCGGAGAGAAATATGTCGTTAGTAGCATATAAATATTTAAGCTCGTGCTTCTTGCGTGTAATGGTCATAAAAACAGTTTTTTGAAAATTAATCGACATTTGCCAAGCTTTGCACCAGGCAACAACTTGTCCTAAGGCATTGTTCAGCAGTTCCTGGTCAGCGGCGTTCTCTATTTCCGAGTACAACGCACAGTCGTCAGCATAAAGCTTAACCTTGACGGGAATACCATGCAGTACATCATTAATAAACAAAAGAAACAAAAGAGGCCCAAGCACCGAGCCCTGCGGGACGCCAGAGCCAACTGAAAGTCTTTCTGAATGGTGGTCATTAAAAACAACAAATTGTTCTCTGTACTCAAGATAAGCTGTAAGCCAGTTAATTAGTTGAGAATTTTTCAGTATTGCGCCTAATTTGTGAAGCAACTTTTTATGAGACACCTTGTCGAAAGCCTTTGAAAAATCCATAAAAACAGCGTCTATTTGTTTCCTATTGTTAATTGCTTTAGCAAAGTCATGCACTGTTAAAACCAATTGGGTATTTGTAGAGTAGCCTTTTCGGAAACCATGTTGATGCTTCGTAAGTATATTATATTTCTCCAAGAATTCTGAGATATGATTATGAATTATGTGTTCCAAAAGTTTACATACCGTAGATGTTAAAGAAATTGGGCGGTAATTTTGAATGCACTGCTTTTTTCCTGCCTTATGTAGTGACTTCACTCTCGCAGTCCTCCAGTCGCTCGGCACTTGTCCCTCGCACAATGATCTCGTGAACAGAACGTGCAGGTATTTTGAGGTCCATTCTGCATACCGCTTTAAAAATGTGTTTGGAATGTTGTCCGGGCCGCAAGACTTTTTAATGTTCAAATTTAAAAGCATGTTTAGTATTCCTGTTTCACTTATTTTAACATCGGGTATAGGTGACGTAGGTAATTCGAAAGACGGCATTACGCCATTATCTTTAGTATCACTTATTTTAACATCGGGTATAGGTGACGTAGGTAATTCGATAGACGGCATTACGCCATTATCTTTAGTATCACTTATTTTAACATCGGGTATAGGTGACGTAGGTAATTCGAAAGACGGCATTACGCCATTATCTTTAGTATCACTTATTTTAACATCGGGTATAGGTGACGTAGGTAATTCGATAGACGGCATTACGCCATTATCTTTAGTATCACTTATTTTAACATCGGGTATAGGTGACGTAGGTAATTCGAAAGACGGCATTACGCCATTATCTTTAGTATCACTTATTTTAACATCGGGTATAGGTGACGTAGGTAATTCGAAAGACGGCATTACGCCATTATCTTTAGTATCACTTATTTTAACATCGGGTATAGGTGACGTAGGTAATTCGAAAGACGGCATTACGCCATTATCTTTAGTATCACTTATTTTAACATCGGGTATAGGTGACGTAGGTAATTCGATAGACGGCATTACGCCATTATCTTTAGTATCACTTATTTTAACATCGGGTATAGGTGACGTAGGTAATTCGAAAGACGGCATTACGCCATTATCTTTAGTATCACTTATTTTAACATCGGGTATAGGTGACGTAGGTAATTCGAAAGACGGCATTACGCCATTATCTTTAGTATCACTTATTTTAACATCGGGTATAGGTGACGTAGGTAATTCGAAAGACGGCATTACGCCATTATCTTTAGTATCACTTATTTTAACATCGGGTATAGGTGACGTAGGTAATTCGAAAGACGGCATTACGCCATTATCTTTAGTATCACTTATTTTAACATCGGGTATAGGTGACGTAGGTAATTCGAAAGACGGCATTACGCCATTATCTTTAGTATCACTTATTTTAACATCGGGTATAGGTGACGTAGGTAATTCGAAAGACGGCATTACGCCATTATCTTTAGTATCACTTATTTTAACATCGGGTATAGGTGACGTAGGTAATTCGAAAGACGGCATTACGCCATTATCTTTAGTATCACTTATTTTAACATGGGGTATAGGTGACGTAGATAATTCGAAAGACGGCATTACGCCATTATCTTTAGTATCACTTATTTTAACATCGGGTATAGGTGACGTAGGTAATTCGAAAGACGGCATTACGCCATTATCTTTAGTATCACTTATTTTAACATCGGGTATAGGTGACGTAGGTAATTCGATAGACGGCATTACGCCATTATCTTTAGTATCACTTATTTTAACCTCGGGTATAGGTGACGTAGGTAATTCTATAGACGGCATTACGCCATTATCTTTAGTAAAGACGGACTTAAAATGTTTATTAAACGCATTTGCTATTTCGTTGCCATCGCACACATCTTTACCATCAACATGATATACATCACATTCCTTGGAAGTCGGAGAAATAGAACGCCAAAACTTTTCTGGAGCTGTAGTTATGAAACTGGGCAGTGATTCACCATAGTAGCGTTGTTTATCGGCATATACTTGATTTTTAAGGCGGGAGGAAATTTCGTCAATCTTTTTTTTGACCGCCTGTGCAGCATGGATTTTTAATCTTTTCTTAAGACGCTTCAATTGCCTTTGGAGTCGTAACGTCTCACGGGCGATCCAGGGGTTCCTGCCGTTTTTCTTTTCAGTTATCAGCGGGACGAAACGGTCAATGCACTCTTTTACTAAATTTTTAAACCTGCACCAAAGCGAATGCACATCATCCGTACTATCTGAAAAGGCATCGAAGTTAAGCGAAAGTATGTCAATGATTGATACATCATCGGCTCGAGAAAAGTTTGGGTAAGATGGATATTTGGGCTTGCTATCCAAGACGGCATCAGCAATGGTGAGTAGGACGGCTTCGTGGTCCGAAATTCCAGGTACTATTTCGTAATTTATATTTGCGCCTATTGATACGCTGAGAAAAAATAGGTCAAGGACTGACTGAGAACTGCACTGAATTCTTGTGCTTTGTTCCACAATTTGCAATAAATCAAAGGAAAAAGCAATGTCCAACATTGCTTCACCTAAAGCGTCATGTTTTTCAAGTGAGAACCTCGACCAGTCTATATTAGGTAAATTAAAATCACCTGACAATATAATACGATCACCAAGTTTGACATTCATGTACAAATATTGTTTGAGATCGTCTAGAACGGAAACGGCAGAACTAGGGGGCCTGTACATTGCTGCAATAACATATCTAACATTTCCATAGTATGAGAGAAGCCAACAGACACAGAAACCAAGGGGCACAGGGGATTTTTAATTAATTAATTTATTTTGTGGTGTTGATCACTTTATATTACTGAATATGTGATCGCTTAAAGCTAATTGATTAGAAAAGCAGAAGAAAAACAACCACATGCCGCCGGTGGGATCCGAACCCACGACCTCCGAATTACGCGTCCGGTGACCTACCGCTGAGCTACGGCGACGGCTGTCAACCCTTCTGCTTTCGGGGGTATTTATGTTTACAAATAACCTAACCTTGGGAGTGTTCACCAGCGCCACCCACGTTCTTAAGCGGCAGACGTAGCACGTCCTGAGTTACCGCTGATGTGACGTAGAACATCATCGAACGGCGAGGGTGGAAGCTGTGTGAGAACCCTCTTATGCTTCCTAAGGCATCAAGGCTGCCAGAACCGAGGCCCTCGTTAAGCAATTAAGCAGACAAGCAAAGGGGAATGAGGGGCTCGTTATAAATATGAGAGAAGCCAACAGCCTCAGAAACCAAGGGGCACAGGGATTTTTAATTAATTTATTTATTTTGTGGTGTTGATCATTTTATATTACTGAATATGTGATCGCTTAAAGCTAATTGATTAGAAAAGCAGAAGAAAAAACAACCACATGCCGCCGGTGTGATCCGAACCCACGACCTCCGAATTACGCGTCCGGTGCTCTACCGCTGAGCTACGGCGACGGCTTTTTACATAGTGTCGTGCTGCGTTACATTCCTGGTATCGCTCTTTTTAATTCACCCGAAGGACTTCACTACCCTAACCCTTTGACGTTTAGTGTTACGAATTCGATACAGACCGACAGACTGCATACTAACTTTGATTAAGGACTTCCTGTATAGCAACCGCTTTTAGATGAAAACATTGTTTCCCACTGTGACAAAGCTATGTGAAAGAAAAGGGGGCGCGAATGTTTCGCTTCCAGCTGACGTTCAACTATTCCGGCTGTCAAAAATGACGTGGGAAGAATAGAAAAAACTGTTGAATAGCAAATGGTTTACTCTCCTTGGGCCCCTTAAGGTACGTCGTGTGAAAACCAGTCGCTTGAACCGCTTTTGGTGAATAATTTATTCATGTACAGTTTGTCGCCGATCTTTGATCTTTGGCATTTCGGGCATTTGTACACCTTCCAAAGGAATCGGCTTAAATCTCATTCCGTTGAAAAAAATTACGTTTCCTCTGACACATATTGTGTAGCCGGATATTCAACAACTGCTGCACAAGGCATGGAACTGGCTTAGGTTGGTTGCTTTATGGGGGTTTAACGTCCCAAACCGACTCAGGACACCAGATTTTGTCCTTCCTTGTGAGCTAGCCACACTGTCGAATTATAGCAACCAAATTAACTCAATTAAGCCTTCTCAGGCTATGAGGGACGTCGTAGTGGAGCGCTCCGGAAATTTCGACCGCCTGGGGTTCTTTAACGTGCGCTCACATCGCACAGTACACAGGCCTCTAGAGTTTCATCTCCATCGAAATTCGAACGCCGCGGTCACAATGCATAGAACTGGTGAAATCGATGCAGAGGAAACTTCAATCTGCTGACCAATAAACCATATTTTACCTGTATAAAAATCTCTCTAGGGCAAGGTACATCACCCTCCCAACAATTCCCCTCTTCCCCCATCTTCCCGTTTTTTTTTCATTCCACTTTGACCTTTATCCTTGGTATGATCCTTGCCAAGGATGACCGCACTTACCTAGACAGCGACAAGTCATTTTATCGAAAAACTCGCCAGCGGACTGAGGCTTGCCCATAGCTCCTGGTATTAAGGTTTGTGCTTCAATTAAGTGCCATCTCCCTCGCTCAATACTATTTTGACCTAGTGCACGGGGTCATCGGGGCAATGATGATCAAGAATGCCCCAGAAACCGATCTAGAAAACTGACAAATAAATATCCGGACAGCATTTGGGGGCAGGCAAATCAGCAATTATCGGTTAAAGAAAACGGTTGAATAAATGGAGAGGACTCTTTGGAAAACATGGATGCTGACGAAACGGCACTAGAAACATACAGGATGACTAGGCAGGACATTTCAGGGAAAATATTTACTATAATGGTAATGGAATCTCTTTGTTGTTCGAGGCCAGGACGGGAGTATTGCGGACTACGACATATCGTGTCAGGTACCACGCGATGGACACGTTATGCGGTGCGTGTGTAGAGGAGGATGAAATGGCTGAACACTTGATACTCTTCTGTAAAGGGCTTCACCCTGCAGTTCAAAGCAGTGGGGCTGATTTATTTAAAGCATTGTGCTTTAAAAACAGCGAAGAAACATAGATTCAAAGCGGTTAGAAGTAACCAAGCGAAGGTCATCTGAACGTGGCTAAAATCAACACGAGATTCAAATTTCACAAGACATCCACCTCCATCCATCCGTCCGTCCGTCACAGGACGGACGGATGTCTTGTTAGTTAGTTACTGCATAGTCGTTCAGGTTACGGTAACTAGCTAGGCAGAGCGCATTGCCGGAAAGCAAACCAAAGGGGACGAGTTGGGCATGTCCCCACATAATTCCTCGCGTGCAGCACCACCTTAACAGTGGCGCCTCTCCACCCATCAGCCAGAAGCCCGGCGAAATGACTTGATATGGCAGACACACTTAGAGGAAATATACAATAAGGTTAATCGACAACTTGCAGAATGTCGAGCACCCGCTACAATTTTTCGACCGAGAATCCTTGTTCGCAGACGGTAATCTCGAATTATTGTTCGAAAAGGTAGGACGGAGAGTACGTCCCTTTGTTTGTAATGTTTTCGTTCACAATAGAAGAGGGATACATTGAAAAAGGATGGATAGCTGGGCGAATTTGTAATAATGCATCGTGGGAGGGGACAGCGCGAACAAGACGACAGACGAAGCAAGAGGACACGAAGACGAGAAGAGGGATGCAAACGTGAGGGGTGGGTCGAGACAGGTACCCGTCAATGGAATGCATTATTGTAACCTCTCGACAACTTCTTTTTACAGTCTATCTCGAAAGCTGGTGGTGACTATCAGGGCTTCAGGTTCACGCAGATTAGGGGGTAGCCCCCTCACCTTTTCGAAGAAGGATACAGCGGAGGGCGACTGACTCATCTCCCTTAGCGCTAACTCCTTCAGTCAGCAGAGCAGAAAGTGATGACGCGGTCAGCAAACGAGAGTTCTTGGTTGCAAGAAACCCTCTTGTAAGTCAGCTTTCCGGCATGCAGTCTGCAAGTTGTCCATTATTTTGAACTTCTAACAGATTGTTTAGACACTACCGCAGGATGTACATTCCGCCTCTAGTAACACGTAATGATGCATTTGTACTAGAACGAAAAAAGAATGGAATGTGCTCCTGGATTCGAAAATTCAGTTAAACAAAGACAGGAATGAGATCACTAAACAAGTGCAGTATATAGGAGTTTATAATCATATACTATACAACATAGCCACACAAAACTTTCTCATTTGAAACCCTACGTTTCGGGGCCGGCTAGGCTCCTCTAGGGATGAAGCTATAGCTTGGTTTAATTTGGTTTACTGGGTTTAGCGTCCCAAAGCGACTAATACCCTAGTTACACGGCCGACATAAACATGGTTAAGTTTGCCTCAGTTAATACTAACCCCAGTTGTGCGCTGTTAGACGGAGAGCGTAACCGCAGTTATGCCACTAACCATGGTTATCGGTAACTGAGGTTGGCTACCTCAGTGAAGCGGCTAACTGACAAAGTGGCTGCTGCCACCATTTCGGCCGAGCCCGCGATGCCCGCTGCCACATCAAGTGAACAGAAGCGTGCCAACTGGTCTTTTGCCACAAGAGAAGCATTGATACGCATCTGGGAGGACAATCTCTCGGCTCTGCGGTCAAATACGCGCAATGCGAGAATATACAGCTTCATGGCGGATTCCCTGAACGCAGGCCTGCCGGCAGGCGAAGAGCCGTACTCGGCGAAGCAAATCCGGCAGGAGCTGGAAAACCTCAATAGGCCCTACCGGTAAGTACGAAAGCCATTTCATATAATGTGTAGTTTACAAGCTATTTTAGTGCTTTTTAAGTGCTGGTATCCGGTGCGCTGCACGTACGCACAAACATTCTCCGTGCTGCACGGTGTTTCGTCTGGCATGACAACTACTGTGCTGTAAATAGAATACATTACTGTTTTTCTGGTTGACCTGTGATGTGTGCGGATCGTTATTGCCCTGAACTCGGCTCGGTTGTACTGACCACTTGCATGTCTACTCACGGCGACCGCGTGAAGTGCAGTATTTTTCGGCAGCGTCTCCTGAATTGACTCGTATATCGTCCAAAGTGATGTGCGCCAGCAGCACGCAGGTCTGTTTCGTTCTTGATGCTCTATGGAGCGCATAGGATCGCATGCATCCACCTGGCAGTGCGAACATCACTGGCGTAATTTGCACGCGCCGTATAATGATGATAATCGGGATTAATCGTGAGAGTTCGTGCCACAGTAGAAAGTCCTGCCTCGAGCTACCATAGCTTGCTACGTTTTTCGCAGCCTGTCGGCGGTCATGGTCGGCGGTGGCGTGGTATTAGTAAATGCCCGGGGCTGTACAGTACTGGCATTCATTTTATATTTTCCGTCCCCAAATTAACCGTAGCAACAGCAAAGTAATCTCAATGTGAAATCAGATGCCTGCGCTAGCACGGTTGATGCTTGAGATGTACTACTTTATCTGCGGAATGTACTTACCGGCATGACTGTCCTCTGATTCTGCACCCTTTCAGTCTACACAAGGACAGGCGCCATATGTACTTCTTCCATTTGAGAAGCCGGTTCTTTCTTGTTTATTTATCATTAAAAGAAACACTACCCGCCTATAAATGTTTCTGATGCAAAGTTTTATGGAATAAAACTGCCATTGTTTTTAGGAAGCTGAGGAGATCTAGTTCAAGCACAGGATCGAAAGGCGTTGAGTGGCCATTTTACTGGCTGCTTCACTCTTTTCTTCGAGCACTGCCAGTGAATGACAGTAGCCTGGTGCAAGAAAGTGTGGAGGTAATCTAGTTTCAGTGGTTCAGAAAAATTCGACCTTACAGTGCCTGCAAACGTGTATATTTTCTTCGCAAGTATTGTAATCCGTCATGATTTGCAACGCTGCAAGAAGGAAATGGTTTTTTTTTGTCATTTCAAGATGACGTGTTATAGCCATCACAGTTGTGTAGTTCAAAAACACTACACAACACAAAGCAAGTCACTAAAATTTTGAAAAGGCATGTCTCATTCACTTTGTTTTATTACAGACATCAGAAAAAACTCATCTGAATATATCTGCACTTTGCTCCAAAGCAGGCAGTGAAAAGAGAACGTGAAAAAATTTGAACATGTTCATGAGCCAACAAGAAAAGCAAACCTGTGGGAAACGACAAGGTGAACAAGATGAGGTGATACATTGCTCTGTGAAGTGTTTCCAGTAAGCTGCACATGACTTGGTTGTGTTTGAATGTCATCACACATAACACAATAACGCACAGAACTGTGCGCTGCGAGAGATCTTTGCTGTCAGACTGTACTAATACTCTTTAAGACGAACAAATTGTGGTGCAAGAAATGCATTGCATAATGGAACGGCATAACACTTTCTGAACAACGGTTAATCCTAAATCTGCCCTTGTGTCCGCTGTTTGCAGCAGCTGGCCGCATTTAAAGGAATAGGGTGCGAGTATTTCTATTTTCTAAAACATGTGGCAACCGCATTATATCACTTCTAAGGTGTTTCTTAATTGCAGTTCAGTGTAATCAAGTATAAGGTGAAATATTTCACAAAAGGAACAATCCGCCAAGCATTTCCCATCCTAAAATGGCTTGTGAGTTGGAAGCCGTCTTTTCTACCTTTTTTATCCTGCTCATTTCCCTGAGCTTTCTTGATAAGTTATCAAGAATTTGTATTTGGGGCCTTGCCTAGCAGCTAGGTTTCACATCCTGCAGCTATGTGGCATGCATATTTATAGTTTCTAACTTTTGCTTGGTATTGGCAGGTGCCAGAGGCTCCTGAAGATGGAGTTGGAGAGGTTCTCGCAACCTTTACACTTGAACCTTACCAAGATACAGCTGAAAACACTATGGCCAGTACCCAGCGCAGAGAAAGCAGCGACAGCCACAAGACGCCGAAAAAGACCTGCGAGCTCACGTTTGCAGGAGCTGCTGCCAATGCGGCAGCAAGTCAATGGCTGTGCAGCCAAGGCCACCAGAGAAAGTAGCGAGCTGAGAAAGCAGCTCTTGGAACTGCAGAAGGAAAGCAACGAAATTCAAAGAGGAATGCTTGAGATGATGCTTGGTGTTGATGATGGTATGCTTGATGAAGTGGTTTTACCAACTGCGACAGACAGTGCAACACGGTCAAATGCTTAAGTCGTAACTTGTTTAACTACTACCGTCTACTCTGTCCACATCAATAATGATGCGGCCCTCACTTAGACATTTTAAAGTTAAGAATGCTTATCACTGTCCTTTTACCCTGCAATCAATAAACAAGCCTTTCCCCAACATAAAACAATATATATTGTGGCCAACATTGTTAATAAACTTCTTGTAATAAAAACAGCGCAAGGACACAGGACGAGAACGGAGAGTAGACACACACGGCGCTGAACTTGCAACTAAGTTTATTGGAAAAACACGCTGCTTTTCAAGGCAGGGCGTCAAGAAAGCGCGCGCATGCGCTTTGTCAAAAATACACTTATCGGGTAATAAAATGTCTCCTAAAGGCACGTGTGATTATCGGTGCTAACCACTGTTTAGCAACTTCATTTCTTTAGAGGACAATGCTACTGAAGGCTGGCTGACACATCTGTTTCCTTTCCTCAAGATATGAAATGCCTCTGCTACTTCCCTCGTGCTACGATCGTTATGTATGAACAAGATTTCGGTGTCAACGAAAAACGGGGTGCACTTACACTCGAGACAATGCTTGGCCAAGTTTGTTGAACTCTTACCCAAAGAATTTTGGTGCTCCAAAAGCCGTACATTAATGCAGCGACCTGTCTGGCCAATATAAGTACGGCCACAGGACAGAGGAATCTGGTAGACCACAGCAACCTTACACGAGACGAACCTGTTTGCATGATTAATTTTACACCCTGTTTTCTTTCCCATTCCATCCCTCTTCCTTTGAACAGCTGCCCCCACTTTGCCTACCTTATTAGGTGCCGAGAACACAACGTTGACACCATACATGGCCCCCACTTTCTTGAATCTGTGCGAAAGAGAATGTACGTACGGCATTACAGCTATATTCTTTGTTCTATCGTCCACACTGGCGCGCTGCTCAGAGTCACGTTCGGAGGTTTTCAATTTCTTCAGGATCTTTTCCGCACACGACACAAGAACTGAGTCTGGGAAACCGGCCTGCTTACAGCGGTGTACCTGGGCGCAGAGGCTAGTCTTCATTTTGTGAGAACAGGATTTCTTTAACGCCATACTCATGCACCCTGTTACTATCCCGTTTTTTACTAGTTTCGAGTGGCAAGACCTATAGTTCAGCAGGGGCTTCTCACTCCGAGGGGAGTATTTCCAGCACACGTGGTCTTTTTCGAAGACCAGCAGTAAGTCCAAAAATTGTAATGTGTTATGCTGAGGAATTTCATGCGTAAATTTCAGTCCGGACCCTTTCCTTACAAAACAATCTAAAACACTTGACACGGTTTCTGCCTGAGGGGACTTCACAATCACAAGGTAATCATCAACATACCTAAAAATGCGTATAAAACCACCTGCCAATTCATTCGCCACTTCCTTGTCGACATGACTAAGGAAGATGCTGCTGAGCACCGGGGCTACTTTAGATCCTATACACACGCCAGACTTTTGCAAGACTGTTTGGTTTTCCCAAGAGACATACGTATTCTTGAGATAGAAGGTGAGGAGTTCCAGAAAGGATGCCGTAGAAATTCCGCATCTATCTTGAAAAGCATGCTCGTCATTTTGATCTTCAATGGATTGCTGTACATATTGCAGGAGAGGCACATGCGGTAGAGAAAAGAACAGATCTTCCACATCTATACTAAAACCAGAACAGTCTCCAGGGTTGTCACTGAGTAGAAAGTTAACAATTTCCTCTGAGTTTGGAACCAGGAACGGGTCATTCACATGCAGTGTTGAAAGATGTCTGTTTAGGTACGTGGAAACCACCAACTGCCAAGAGCGATGCTCGGAAACTATTGCCCTGAACGGAATCTCCGGCTTATGTGTCTTGGCCGCGAAGAAGATTTCCAGAACCCCTAGCTCAGCATCTTTCACCTTCTTTGCTAGCCCTTCTAAATTAAGTTTAAGCAGCAGAGCCTCTGCCTTCTGTTTACAACGTGCTGGTTTTACCTTGGCGGTCCTGAAATTCTTCATCACTGTATGGCGGGCTTTCTCGGCATAAAGGTCTTCCGATAAGACAACAAAAAACCCTTCTTTGTCCGACTGCACCGCTCG
Organism: Amblyomma mixtum; assembly: GCF_055824585.1. Taxonomy (NCBI): domain Eukaryota; kingdom Metazoa; phylum Arthropoda; class Arachnida; order Ixodida; family Ixodidae; genus Amblyomma; species Amblyomma mixtum. Next base: position 15,845,658 of record NC_143021.1, read on the forward strand.
AAGCTGCCTATCACACAGATAGTTTACCAAGGAACTAAACCGGTTACTCTGTCCTTTAGTAGTCTCACAGTGACCTACAACATCTACACACTCAGAAACACATTTTGAGCGGTCATCTATTGCTGCCCTAGACGATACACTGCGAGCAAAACCAAGTTTTTCAACAGTCTTCATACCGGTTTCCAAACAAAACTTTGGTCCTAGGCGTAGGGTCTTCTCTTGGCGAGGATCCACGGTGAATGTTGAGACCATCTGTGGGCCATACCAGGAGAATGTGCAAGATTATCCAGAGCGAATATTGGAGGCAGGCGAGGTTTTTCAAGGACATGCTTTGGACAAGGTGCTGCTGCGAGGATGTACGCCGGAATCAACGCCTCTTCCGCGAGTGGTGCAAGACTACAGAACAGCTCACGGAATTCCTGTGGAAAACTGTGCGCTCTTCGTTTCCAAGAGCAGCCAAGCGGCAGCAAGCTGAAGGCAAACTTTTGGTGCTTGGGGACATCACCGTGGATCCTCGCCAAGAGAAGACCCTACGCCTAGGACCAAAGTTTTGTTTGGAGACCGGTATGAAGACTGTTGAAAAAAACTTGGTTTTGCTCGCAGTGTATCGTCTAGGGCAGCAATAGATGACCGCTCAAAATGTATTTCTGAGTGTGTAGATGTTGTAGGTCATTGTGAGACTACTAAAGGACAGAGTAACCGGTTTAGTTCCTTGGTAAACTATCTGTGTGATAGGCAGCTTCGAGCGGTGCAGTCGGACAAAGAAGGGTTTTTTGTTGTCTTATCGGAAGACCTTTATGCCGAGAAAGCCCGCCATACAGTGATGAAGAATTTCAGGACCGCCAAGGTAAAACCAGCACGTTGTAAACAGAAGGCAGAGGCTCTGCTGCTTAAACTTAATTTAGAAGGGCTAGCAAAGAAGGTGAAAGATGCTGAGCTCGGGGTTCTGGAAATCTTCTTCGCGGCCAAGACACATAAGCCGGAGATTCCGTTCAGGGCAATAGTTTCCGAGCATCGCTCTTGGCAGTTGGTGGTTTCCACGTACCTAAACAGACATCTTTCAACACTGCATGTGAATGACCCGTTCCTGGTTCCAAACTCAGAGGAAATTGTTAACTTTCTACTCAGTGACAACCCTGGAGACTGTTCTGGTTTTAGTATAGATGTGGAAGATCTGTTCTTTTCTCTACCGCATGTGCCTCTCCAGCAATATGTACAGCAATCCATTGAAGATCAAAATGACGAGCATGCTTTTCAAGATAGATGCGGAATTTCTACGGCATCCTTTCTGGAATTCCTCACCTTCTATCTCAAGAATACGTATGTCTCTTGGGAAAACCAAACAGTCTTGCAAAAGTCTGGCGTGTGTATAGGATCTAAAGTAGCCCCGGTGCTCAGCAGCATCTTCCTTAGTCATGTCGACAAGGAAGTGGCGAATGAATCGGCAGGTGGTTTTATACGCATTTTTAGGTATGTTGATGATTACCTTGTGATTGTGAAGTCCCCTCAGGCAGAAACCGTGTCAAGTGTTTTAGATTGTTTTGTAAGGAAAGGGTCCGGACTGAAATTTACGCATGAAATTCCTCAGCATAACACATTGCAATTTTTGGACTTACTGCTGGTCTTCGAAAAAGACCACGTGTGCTGGAAATACTCCCCTCGGAGTGAGAAGCCCCTGCTGAACTATAGGTCTTGCCACTCGAAACTAGTAAAAAACGGGATAGTAACAGGGTGCATGAGTATGGCGTTAAAGAAATCCTGTTCTCACAAAATGAAGACTAGCCTCTGCGCCCAGGTACACCGCTGTAAGCAGGCCGGTTTCCCAGACTCAGTTCTTGTGTCGTGTGCGGAAAAGATCCTGAAGAAATTGAAAACCTCCGAACGTGACTCTGAGCAGCGCGCCAGTGTGGACGATAGAACAAAGAATATAGCTGTAATGCCGTACGTACATTCTCTTTCGCACAGATTCAAGAAAGTGGGGGCCAAGTATGGTGTCAACGTTGTGTTCTCGGCACCTAATAAGGTAGGCAAAGTGGGGGCAGCTGTTCAAAGGAAGAGGGATGGAATGGGAAAGAAAACAGGGTGTAAAATTAATCATGCAAACAGGTTCGTCTCGTGTAAGGTTGCTGTGGTCTACCAGATTCCTCTGTCCTGTGGCCGTACTTATATTGGCCAGACAGGTCGCTGCATTAATGTACGGCTTTTGGAGCACCAAAATTCTTTGGGTAAGAGTTCAACAAACTTGGCCAAGCATTGTCTCGAGTGTAAGTGCACCCCGTTTTTCGTTGACACCGAAATCTTGTTCATACATAACGATCGTAGCACGAGGGAAGTAGCAGAGGCATTTCATATCTTGAGGAAAGGAAACAGATGTGTCAGCCAGCCTTCAGTAGCATTGTCCTCTAAAGAAATGAAGTTGCTAAACAGTGGTTAGCACCGATAATCACACGTGCCTTTAGGAGACATTTTATTACCCGATAAGTGTATTTTTGACAAAGCGCATGCGCGCGCTTTCTTGACGCCCTGCCTTGAAAAGCAGCGTGTTTTTCCATTAAACTTAGTTGCAAGTTCAGCGCCGTGTGTGTCTACTCTCCGTTCTCGTCCTGTGTCCTTGCGCTGTTTTTATTACAAGATGCTTAACCAACTCGCCCAAACTGCCATTTTACTATTGTTAATAAAATATGCATGCTATATGAAAAGCTAGCAAAATTATAAATTATGTAGGCAACTGAACAAGATCCAAGTTGTAAACCTCCTGAACCCTACAATGCCATTTTGCACAACAACACAGTGGTAGCACTGAATAAAACAGATACACATGCATGCTGCAAGCACTAGGCTGAGGCCACATCTCAGTACTTTATGCAGTGTAATCAATACGTATATTCTGAATTGGGCAGGTGCTTTGATTGATAGGTGGACCGTCCCAATTCCATGATAAACTCTGCTGCAACAGACACTGCTTATCGTCATGCTATACAACTTGTGCACCCGCAATAGTAGGGCACAGTTTGGTACACACGTGTCTTTTTACTGCCACTGGTCTTTCCTATTAAAATAACAGAATAAACAAAGCCCACAGGTGGCAAGTGTGCAAATAATGTGCTTACAACTAAAGAACCCAGTAGAACAGTAAATCATGAGAGGTGGAGTAAATCCATAAAGCATACTGCACTCACATCGGTAAATGCAATGCAATAAATACCTGATCCCAAATTTCCAATGTGGCCAGTGTTAAAACAGTTCTTTAAGTACGGAGACCATTCTGTTCCTGAAAATTGCACTATGCTTTTGAGTGCAACCGACATGAACAGCTTTATAAACTTCTGAATCTGACTGAATCAGAAAACCTCACCCATCAAAAGTGCACCTGTTAGAATGTCCTGAAGATACTTTGGATCATCCAGGACCGTTCACTGTGATGCAAAGTGCTTTGCCAGGGCATTTTTCACTGCCACCCCTGAAGGCTCCTTTTGACCGCTTGTGCAGGAGGGCTATGGTAATCGTCCAACCTCTAGACGGACTACATGCAGCTAGTTAGCGTCGCATCTGTCAGTCATTTCCTCACAAATATTGTGGAGAACACAGCAGCAGCGATTGACTTTGTTCACATTGAAAATGTCGCATTCAAGGCCCTTGAACCGAATGCGAGAAGGTACCATCAGCCGCCCGTAGGCATTTTCTACCAAACGCCTGGCACTTGAAAGATGAAAGTTAAATGCCTGCACAGAAGAATCAGCAGTGCCAAAATGCGGATATGGCTTCATGATGTTTTTTTGGAATGGGAGGCCTTGGTAGGCGCAACAATGTCAAATCTTGATTACGCTGACACTGTTTGGGACCCTCATACTAAGAAAAACATCAATCACATTGAAGGGGTACAAAAGAAAGCACTTCGATTCATTTTTAACGCTTACCATAGATGTATCTCTGTTTCAGACCTGAGAACACGAGCTGGGCTCCCGTCGCTAGAAATGCGCCGCAAACTACACCGCCTACAAATGATGTACAGTATTGTCAACCACCATGTCAAAATAAATGTTCATAATTACATGCACTTCAACGAATCCAGGAAAACAAGAGGCAAGCACAGCAAAACAATTGTAATGCCGCAGGTTAAAACTAACGCCTACCGTTCATCATTCTTTCCTCGAACCACAGCTGAGTGGAACGCCTTACCCTATGAAGTAGCTGACATGCCCTCAGTTGAATCTTTTGTTACGGCCGTGTCATTTTATCTATGATGCAGCAAGTATTTCTTTACAACGCTCCTTGCTTTGCCGTCCGCCTTTCAAAGTGTATTGCTTCTTTCTTTTTTGTGTGTTTTTTGATTGTGCACATTCCTTCGTGGCTGATTGTCAATAACATGTTTTCTTCCTTTGCCGCTGTTAAACTCACCTCAGCAATTTTTCAAGAACAATGTATCCACTCCTGCTTTGACTGCCAAGAGGCAGTTGGCAGTATTTGATAGATAAATAAAATAAATAAATAAATAAATAAATAAATAAATAAATAAATAAATAAAGCGCGTACCAGAGACAGAGAATGAGAATGTAGGTGACACAGTGCAGAAAGTGGCCAAGTGCCTAAAAGTGGAGCTCTCTGCCTGTGATATAGATGTCGCACATCGTGTTCCAACTAAAGGATCTGGACTGTCAAACATCATTGTGAAGTTTACCTCAAGGACTGCGCGGGACAAGTTCTTTCATACTTCTGAAGGAACCAGCGCACAAAACACAACGGACAAGAAAAAGGCGGAACACGACGGACAGGAGCGCTGAACTTACATCTTTATTTCGGAAGTACAGATGCAACGTATATATATATAGCCATGTCAGGGGGGCGTGCCACACAAGGAAAGAAAGAACAAGTGGAATCTACAAGGTCATGAAGAGACAAGCGACACAAGCAAACCAAAGATCTTAACTTTGCTGGTTCCTTCAGAAGTATGTATTACCAACTAGCCCAACATTAAGTGTTGCTCAAATTTAAGTTCTTTCAGGCTGCAACGAAAAACCGGTTGAACACATCTATGCTCGGTTTTGAGTAAAGTGACCCAGTTTTTGTGAACGACTACCTCTGTCCTGAAAATGAAATTTTTCTAGGCAAGGCCGTCCAACTGAAGCGGGAAAAAGGTTGGAAATTTGCCTGGGTCTCAAATGGAAGAATCCTGGTGCGGAAGGCAGATAATTCCAAAGTCATACATCTTGCATGCGAAGATGATCTTGCGAAAATTGTCTACTCACGCATTCTTAGGCACACTCTTAGGCACATTCTTAGGCACACTCACACTCTTACGTACGGTACAACAAGCAGCTGTACGAACTTATTTGCTCGCTCGTATAAGCAACCCATCTCGCCCTGGATGACAAAACAAATTCTAGCAGTGCTACAACAGAAGGATTTCTGGTATCACAAATGGAAACAGCATAAGGATAACAACTGTTACTTGGGTCAGTACAAAATAATGCGCAATAAATCTGTTGCAGCTATGCGCACACGGAAAAAGGAATATTACACACGCCTCATTGAACATAGCGCTGGGAACTCCAAAAAACTGTGGGGAATTGTGAACAGTGTTGTTGGTAAACCGCGCCAACAGACGCTTCCGGCAGTTATTGATCAGAACGTTGTCGACCACTTTAATTCATAATTTGCTACAGTAGGGATTTCTTCAGCCACCTCTGCAAATAACACAAATCAAAAACCTGAAAATGCCCACTAGCTCTGGTGTTGACGGAATCAACGCCAAAATTCTTAAACTCATTATAAACTCGAGCAGCTTAATCTTGTATCACATTTTTCAGCAGTCTTTATCTACAGGTGAACTTCCGTTTGATTGGAAAATAGGCAAAGTCATCCCCGTGTTCAAATTTGGAGACAGAAGTAACATCAGTAGCTACCGACCTATATCTTTAACCAGTATTGCATGTAAGCTTCTAGAACTTATCATTGCTTCAAATGTTGCGCAGCACCTTGAACAAAACCGCTTTTTTTTTACCTTCATCAGCACGGTTTTAGAAAAGGACTGTCGTGCGATACACAACTCATGGAATTTACGCACGAAGTTCTGACTAACATGAATGATAACCAACAGACTGATTGTATTTTCATTGACTTTTCTAAGGCATTTGATCGGGTAGCACATTGTCGTTTAATTGCCAAATTTTCTGCTTTAAATATCGACTCATTAACGCTATCATGGATTAGAAATTTCCTCTCATTTCGCAACCAATTTACCAGTATAAATAATTGCTCATCCTCTCTCTCTGAAGTATCGTCCGGTGTTCCCCAAGGCAGTGTCCTGGGCCCGTTACTATTTTTAATATATATTAACGATCTGCCAACCGACATTACCTCTAACATCCGTTTGTTTGCTGACGACTGTATTATTTACTGCAGCAAAATTTCTAATCCTACCGATCATATCGCTTTACAGAAAGATCTAGACCATATAACAAATTGGTGTTCCATGTGGCTAATGCCGGTCAACACTGATAAGTGTAAATTAATGACTTTCAGCCGTAAACTTTCAAACTCTTCTTTCACCTACTCGATCAGCAGTAATCATGCCACAACAGCGTCCTCATATAAATATCTCGGCACTCACCTAAATCAAAACCTTTCCTGGTCGACACACATTAATAAAATTACAGCTAAGGCTTCACGAACCCTTGGATACTTAAAGCGTAATCTTCATGGTGCACCATCTGACACTCGAAAACTAGCCTACCAGACGTTTGTCCGCCCACAACTAGAATTTGCATCACCCATCTGGTCACCTCACCAAGCGTATCTAACACGTAATCTCGAATCTATACAGAACCGTGCTGCATGCTTCATCGCTCGCGATTATAACCCGCATACCAGCTTCACTAAGATCAAGTTATCGCTATCACTTGAGTCTTTAGAATCACGTCGTACCGTAGCACTTCTTTGCTTATTTCATAAAATGGTTTTCAGTCTTCACAGTCACACATTACCTTTGTCATGGCCATGTCGCACATCTCATCGCCTCAATAATCATAGCAGCTTTACGCGTATTTTTGGTCATACAAAAGCATTCAACATGTCTGCTCTCCCACGTACCATAAACTATTGAAACAGCCTTCCTGACGATGCTACTAATACCAGAAATCCTGCTACGTTTCGTGATACAATAACCGCAATCCTCGCCTAGTGTCTCAGTTCTCTGTATTCTTGCGAAAAATCTATTTTATTGCTGCTTAGTGTAAACTAACTTGTGCACTTTTTAGCCTCACTGTCAAATCGTGTTCCATTTCCATGTTGCCACATTTTGAAACATGCAATTATTGTGGATTGTATTACTTTATTTGTATTCTACTGAGTGCCTCTTGCTAACTATTGTACAACGTTTCTCTTCTGTCGTTTTTTTTTTGTTCTTTTTTGTGCTGTTATCTAACTTCTATGTACGGCCCCACTCACACAATGCTCCAATGTAAAGGAGCCTGTGAGTAACTTGAATAAATAAATAAACTCTTCGTTACCCAGTCCACTACCAAATACCTTTTTTCTAGGGGACATTGAACTTAGCGAAATACATTCTACATTGGCAACTATGGCTAGCAATAAACCCGCTGGATTGGATGGAATAACTGTACGTATGTTGAAAGACAACATTGATATCCTCGATCCTATATTATGTCACGTTCTAAATCACTCATTGCAAACCGCCAAGTACCCAACGTCGCTAAAAACCGCCCGAGTAGTTCCAATATACAAGGATGGAGACAGCTCAAACCCTTCTAGTTATCGACCTATATCAGTGCTCAGTTCTGTTGATATCCTTTTCGAAAAAATTCTTGCAAATCGAATTAATATATTTAAAGAAAAATATCGTATCATTTGCCCACAGCAACACGGCTTTCGGCAGCACCATTCAACATCAACTGCAGTCCAGTTATTAGCCGAAAAAATAAACTGTGCTTTAAATAACAACAAACTTGTGGCTGTGGTCTTTCTTGACTTAAGAAAGGCTTTCGATACCGTTGACCATTCCATCCTTCTGTACAAGCTAAAACACTACGGCTTTAGAGAACGGATTTTCGAGCTGTTTTCTAGTTACATCGAACAACGTCCTCAGGTAGTCCTAATGAATAATGTATCATCGCCACCACAACGTATACACACGGGCGTACCCCAAGGGTCTGTTTTGGGACCCCTGCTTTTTTCTTTATATGTTTCCGATCTTCCACGTGCACTACATTTCAGAGATATGCTGATGTACGCCGATCACACCGCTATAATTATTACAGGAAACAACATCGAGGAAATTGAGTCCAAAACGAACTTAGATTTAGCAAGCATCTCTTACTGGTTTTCAGCTAACAAGCTGTCTGTTAATGTTGACAAAACAAAATATACTGTATTTAACTCCCGTAGTAAACAAGTAGATATTAACTGTATGAACATTTCCATTAAAAACTTTGTACTGCAACATACACCTTTTTTTAAATATCTTGGCGTAATATTTGATAGGCACCTGCACTGGCAAAATCACATATCTGCAGTGAGGGCAAAACTGGCATCCGGGTGCTATCAACTGCTACAGGCACGTGACTTCTTTGACACAAATTTTTTACGCATTTTATATTTCTCCTTTATCCACAGTCACCTTTCTTACTGCCTAGATTCTTGGGGATGGACCTACAACAGTTATATCGAGCCAGTCCAAAAATTACAGAAACGATCATTAAGAGTCATAACTCATTCTAAACCAGATCATCCCAGGAAATCATTATTCGAAGACTTAACAGATACTGCATTTCGATTCACTACGCCTACTGAAAAGAGCTACTACCGTAAACAGCATCGTAAGATACACCCATCCTTTCCATATATCCCTATTTCACACGTCATCACGTCCCACCGGGAATGTAACGCTTGGAAACTTTAATCGGCCACCCACTCACAACGTATATGGAGAACGACAGCTCGCTTTTATTGGTGCAAAAATATGAAATACCCTTCCCCACGAAGTAAAATACGCTCAAAATTTCACTCCTACAGCAAAAAAAATTCTTTCGGCACATACATACTAAGAACTAATGCTCACTCAACCAGCTGCGCACATTCGTTTTTATTATTATTATTATTTCTTTTTTGGACATCGACGATGTTTTTCATATTACAGAGTTGTTCCGTGTGATGTTTTTTTCTTCTTCTTTTCCCATTTCTGAACTTGTATTCATACACATGTATCTCCCCCGCTGTTACAAGTCCTAATTGCATTGTACTGGCGTATCTGCAAGATTGTATTTCATTTTTTGGACCCATGACTAGCCTACGGCTACGGGTCCAGACAGTGTTGGACACATCTTTGTGTACTTTTAAATGTAAATAAACAATTTGAATTTGAATTTGATCAGCCAGCAGCAGAGGTGAAACGTGTACACATTCGATGGTTTTGGTTTCGACCATAAACAATTCACTGCTCAGAATCTTTGGCAGCTTCGATTCCACCACACCTGCGTCATGGTTCCTCCCAGAATATCCGCTGTTTGTGTAAAGGAATTTGTGCCTGTGGTCAGCAACAGCTAAAAGTATTACACTATACCACCCCTCACAGTTATGGTAGTCCACTGCGTGCTCGGAAGGTGGACAGACTTCGATGTGGCAGCCGTCTAGAGCTCCAACAGCTTGAGGGAAGCCTGCAAACTGCAGAAAACTGTCGCAGGTGTTCGACCAGTTCGTGCATCCTCGGCATTCTCACGTACAGAGGTTCAACTCGCACAACAACATCGCAGAACTCCGTAACAATGATGCTAACTGAGGAGTGACTGACTTCAAACACGTTTGCCACAGTTCCTTCTTCCGCGTAAGTCGTAAGGCGATATATGGCAATTGCCACACGTTTATGCGGCGATATTGCTTTCCGCATATTTGTGTCCAGCCTTCTCATGCAGTCACACACATTTAAAATGTATTTAAATGTGCCTCTTGTCACTGTAAAGTTCTCCCTAAATCCAGCCTCTGGCAAGTGCGGAAGCGATGCTTCCTGCCATGAATCTTCGCGTGGATGCGCCCACACACTCCGCTCGCGAGAGCACAGCCTTGCAGCCAGAGCTCGAAGGCAGGCACCGGCACGTATGCTCGGCTCGTTCTTGTTCGGCTTGCTTGTCTTCAAGTGCGCCAACAATGGCGAGCTGCCGCAAACGTAGCCGCTGCATTTCCACTTGATAAGCGGCGAACACAGCGAGGAACTTGCTATCTTCCTCGCCGTCGGGCATCGGCTTGCTCTGAGCGATCGCTATGCACGACTTCCCGCCGACGCACAACACTTTCAACACTTCATGTAGTAAAATACACTTCAAACACGAAAGAAATGATGAAATAGAATTGAAAATAGACTTAAAACAGCAAGATGCACTTATTATGACACGAGAAAAAATATTAGATGGAATAAAACGAAAACAGCGAGAAGAAAACGAAACACCTCAAAGCGACGAGGCGATAGCGAGCAGCAAAGATGGATTGCCTTGGCTCTAGCATCGGCTAAAGACGCTCGCTACGGTGTCGACTGCGCCCCATGTTGAAAGACTACCTCCATGCTTTGGCTGAATTCGAACAACCTCGGGCAACAAGTTTAGATGCACAGGTGATACCAAGCTTAGTTCACCAAAAGAACTTCTTATCATAGGGTTTTGTTAAATGTTTTGTATATCACGGGCATAAAGTGGGCCTCATAATTGGGTCTGGAGCGGCAGTCACGTGACCAGCGCCGCTACACGCCCCGAGGACATGTTTTCGCGTGTAACACCGCCAAACTGATGTTAGCGATAACCAAGGTTAACTCCGCCTAACCATGGTTGTGGTTAACCGCGGTTAAGTCGGCCGTGTAGCTAGGATATAAGGCTATGAGAGACGCGAAGCTATAGCGTCGTTAAGTATGCATGGAGGGGCAGCAAGAGGCCGAAAGAAGGAATGCGGCCGTGTGAAGGGTGCGGGCGGGGGAGAGGGCGTTAACACTTGGGGTCAAGGCTGTGAGTCAGGTTGCCGGGCTTTGCTCCTTTTATTCTTTTGCGGACGTCAGAACGAAGTCCCTGTGTGTATACAGGAGGCAGGTTTCCCTTAAGTAAGAGCCTTTTCTGGTAATTCTTTTCGGTTACTAGAATGATTGTTTCTTCGAAGTTGACCCTATGGCCCTCATCTTCGTAATGTGCAGCTACTGGATTGCGCTCTCTTGCGAAGTTGCGGACATCCTTTTTCTTTTAGGTTTTTGGTTTCGCCGATGTAGCTTCCGTCGCAGTCGGGTCAAGGGATTTTCTAGACGATGCCTGGGGCTCTTTCTCTCAGTGGCCGATCTTTGGGAACACTAAGGCAAAACGCCACATTGTTTGTAGGCTTCAAGGAGAGGGCCGAGTCGGCCTGGTTGGTTCATGTTGGTTGGTTTGTAGGCTTGTGCGCTTCTTGAAGGCCCCCTTTATTTCGGATACAGGAGATGGTTTTGCTAGCACCTCGGGCACACGGCACAGTGGCGCATTTTTGAGGTGGGGTTGATCGCTGTTGGTTGATTTATAGGTGCATATTGCAGTATTGGAGGCGAATAGTTTTGCGAAAATCATCGAACTGGTTTCCCAGGGTGGAAATTTGGGCAATTCGGTACTGATCCATAAAATAAGAGTAGCGCAAAACCAGGACGACGGACAAAAGGGGAGACAACACACACCCACAACACAGACGCTACTGTGTTTTGGGCGTGTGTTCTCTCCCCTTTTGTCCGTCGTCCTGGTTTTGCGCTACTCTTATGTTATGGTTTCTCAGATGACCCTAAAGGCCGAAGAATGCCTTGTCTTCTTTTAGGTGGTGTCCCGCTTCACAAAATCCGCGTAAAGCTTGCAGTGACTGCTAACCAAGATGCCCTACAACGCGTAGATTTATTCCCTTACCACCTCCAGCACCTCGCTACCAATTGTGAACTGCTGTTTCTTTGCGAAGACTGTTGAACATTACTTTGGTATTCTGCATGTTAATTTTAAAACCTATCGTTCTGCTCTGCCAGTCTAACTCATAGATCATGTTTTGCAGCTCATCTCCTGAGTGACCTAGCAAGGCAATGTTATCAGCGAATCGCAAGTTACTCAGGTATTCACGACTAACTCTTATATATCCCCAACTGTTCCCATTTCAGGCCTCGGAACACCTCCTGAAAGGAGGCGGTGAATTACACTGGCTAGATTGTGTCTCGCTGCCTGACACCCTTCGTTATTGGAATTTTACTGCTGAATTTGTGTAGCACTATGGTAGCTGTGCAGCCGTTACAGATATCTTCCGGTATTTTTACGTCTCTTTCACACCCTGACTCTGCAATGCGTGCATGACTGCTGAGGTTTCAACTTAGTCAAATGCTCTCCCGTAATCAATGAACGCTATATATAGTGGTTCGTTACATTCTGTTCATTTTTCTATCACCTGATTGATTGTTGATAGCTGTCTGATTATCGTCATTCTTTTAACATTAAGATCGTCGTCCTCAGTTAGAGCCGAATGCCTGTTCTGCAGGGATATACTTTCCCTCTTACAGGTAACTGGTTAATGGCCTTCCGTTTGACTAATTTCTTCATTTCCCTCTTCAAGTCTAAGCTAACTGGAGACCTTACGATTCTATGGTCGCTACAACGCACCTTTCCGAGCACCTCCACATACTGCACGATACCTGACTGAGCGCACAGTATAAAGTCTATTTCATTTTTAGCCTCACCATTGCGGCTCTTGCGCGTCCACTTCCGGTTCTTTCGTTTCCGGAAGAAGGTATTCATGATCAGTAAATTATTTATCTCTGCGAGCTCTACTACTCTGTGTACCTTCAGGTCCTTGTTTTTGTGTGTGCAGTATCCTTTGAAGATCTACTAATAACTCTCCCCTGTTATTCCTGGAGCTTATGCCATAGTCACCTACCACCTGGTCTCCGACCTGCTTGTTGCCTACCTTCGCATTGAAGTCGCCCAATAAGCACAGTGTACTGTGATTTTACTCTGTTCATTGACGATTCTATGTCTTCATGGAAGCTTTCAACAACCTGGTCATCATGGCTTGATGTAGGCGCGTAGGCCTGCACCACCTTCAGCTTGTACCTCTTATTGAACTATAATTACGATAGCTGTCACACTCTCGTTAATGACATAAAGTTTTTTACTATTACCTAGAGGGAAAGCTGGCAACCCGTCTATGGGAGTTCGCATGGAGGCCACTCGAGACCACTTCAACCACCATGGGCGCTCAAAGCATAATGGGGCGGTGAGCTGCCGACTGCAGAACTACAACTTTTGGTCGAAAAACAATAGAAAAATAAAGCTGTTCGATAACTACGAATGTCGTAACATTAAATATCCTGTCTGTAAATTGCAACAAACGAGCAGAAAAGCATGTAAATGCAAAGTTTGCCCAAAATAAGAGATGGCTAGCTTTCCTATTGGCCAGTAATGAACACCAGAAAACTCATATTTCGTAATTAACAGGCGCATTTTTAAAAGTAAATATGTTCGAAAAAAAATGTTGTTCCTCAGATACCTTAAAAGGTTTTTTACTGGCATTTCGGGAAAGTAAAACCTTTTATTGGCGTCGTGTGTCGTTGCGTTTTCACTACTATGGCTTTTGCACACTGCGTTCGCGCGAAAGTCGTCTGCGCACACACGAACAACGTTTTCGGAATGAAACATCTTAGTAGTGCTACTCCGTGTTCCCGAAAAAATACGACTGTCCCGCAACAAGTAGCTCACCGTCCCATGATGCTTTGAGCGTCCATGGTGGCTGAAGCGCAGCGCCGCCAGCTTTCCCTCTAGGTAATAGTAATAAACTATATGGTTAATACTATAGCATACCGACCAATTGCACTCTCCAGCAGTGTCGGGAAAGTCATGGAAAGAATGTTGTTAACACGCGTGGAGTGGTACCTAGAGCGATACCAAATTTACCCTGCATTTATGTCTGGGTTTCGACGTGGCCGCTCTTCCATTGACAATGTGGTTGACCTTGTATCGTCCGTCCAGCACCAAAAAAACTTGAAAAGATTGACTGCGGCACTATTCTTGGACATAAAGGGCGCCTACGACAACGTAACGCATCAGGCCATTTTGGACGCATTAGAAGCTGCTCAGATTGGTGGCCGTATGTTCAGCTGGATACGCAGCTATTTGTCAGGGAGGTCGTGTTTTGTCCAGACTGAAGACGGACCAACCTCTTCGCATCTAAATTCGCGCGGAGTCCCGCAGGGTGGAGTGCTGAGCCCAACTCTTTTCAACATAGCTCTCGTCGGCCTGGTTGACTCATTGCCACAATCAGTCCAGATCTCAATATGCGCCGATGATATCTGTATTTGGGCATCAAGCGTGACCCGTCCCCAAGTTCGTGCGAGACTACAAAAGGCGGCAACGATACTGACGTTATACCTTCGTCAGCAGGGCCTAAATATTTCAACCGAGAAATGTTCCCTCGTGGCGTTCACGCGAAAAAAAATGACAAGTTACCCCATATATATTAATGGCAACGCCATTCCCTATGAGAAAAACCATCGCTTCCTTGGCGTTGTTATCGATAGGAACCTCTCGTGGAGTCCCCATATTTACGACATGCGAAAGAAACTGACAGCGATTGTTCATATTCTCTCCGTCCTCGGGGGAAAGTCCTGGGGTGCATCTGTACGCTCGATGCTTCAACTGTACCGTTCGCTGTTCCTGGGATACATGCGGTATAGCTTTCCCATTTTAAACAATATCAGAAAGACAAACCTTCAGACACTTCAAAGTGTTCAAGCGCAAGCTCTACGAATCTGCCTTGGGCTACCTAAATGTGCCTCAACGGCAGCCACTATTCTTGTCGCTGGGGAGCATCCTGTTACTTCACACATTGCTGTTGAAACCATGAGAACACACATTCGGCACCTCACGCGAGTTCCGAGTCATCATCTTGCAGCTCTTCCCGTACTCAGACCACATACTGCATTTGCAAATGTAATTCAAGCTCACCGTGCCTATCTTCCTTCGCAGTTCGCCCACCCATCAAGATCATGCTCACCCATATGGAGTCTCCATGAACCCCGGGTGCACCTATCTATTCCTGGAATTAATAAGAAATCTGATTTATCATTGCCTGCTCTCAAGCAACTGACACTGCATCATTTGCATTTTAACCATACACACCGCATACATGTCTACACAGATGGTTCAGTGACTTCAACAAGCTCTGCTGGGTCTGTGGTGATACCGGCCAGGTCTATTTTAATGAAGGTGAGGACTACCTATCTCACCTCTTCAACTGGTGCAGAACTAGCTGCCCTACGGGCTGCAGTTCAGTTCATTAGTCAGGAATCTGCACATGACTGGACAGTTTTCACCGACTCTAAAGCAGCCCTTCAAGGCCTGCAATCTGCACTACGCCGTGGGTCACACGAACAACTCGTTGCCGAAATCCGCAAGCTCTACCATGACGCCACATTGAAAGGACATAACATAATTTTCCAGTGGCTGCCGGGCCACTGCGGCATTCATGGCAATCACCAGGCTGACGAAGCTGCCCGTTCTGCCCACAATGACGGAATCCCCGTTAATATTCCCGTAACGAGAGCTGACGCAGCGTGTGGGCTTCGTTCCTTGAGGCTGGAGCTCACACTTTCAGCGTGGAACTCTGGTGTGTTGTGCAACCGTCGCCTCAGGACTTTGGACCCTGGACTGCGCCTCCGTCTTCCGTGTAATGTAGCGCGTCGTGAAGCAACACTACTGTGTCGTCTATGGCTCGGTGTTGCCTTCACGAATAAGTATGCCTTCCGGATCGCGATGGCCGACAGCCCCTCTTGTGTGAACTGCGCCTGTGATGAGACAATCACCCATATCTTGTGCGAGTGCCCTGCCTTTGTAGCCGAAAGACATAAGCTGCGATGTGCTCTGGACCGCCTGGACCCTCGCCCTTTCACAGAGGCCAAGATCCTCGGTCCGTGGCCACAACAGTCAACTGCCTTCAAGGCTTACAAGGCACTCTTTCGCTTTTTGAGAGCGACTGCCTTAATTGACAGACTGTGATTATTTCCCGTTACTTCTCTCTTTCCTCTTTAATTCCCCTCATTCCCTTCCCCTGTGCAGGGTAGCCAACCGGAATCCTTCTGGTTAACATCCCTGCCTTTCCCTCTCTCTCTCTCTCTCTCTCTCTATGTTACCAGCTATATGCTCACTGATGAAGAATTTCACACCCAGTTCTCGTCTGTCCGCTAATCCACGATAGCACAGTACGTGCACGCCCTTTATAGTGGGATATAACTTAAAAAAAAGCAGTGGTTGTTAACACTGGGCCGCGGTTCGCGGCGTCTTGTATTACTCTGCTCCCCTTTCACAACATAAAACGAAATCAGGGTTTTAATGGTTGACTTTATTAACCGAGCCAGTTATCAAAATTCTAAAGCTAGTAATTTTTTTTCTCGTGATTGGCTTCTTGTTTAGGTAACAAGAAAACTTTTAACAAGAGACTACTTTTTCGTTGTGGAGGAATTCAGTGTGGCGGTCCTGAATGTGGGCAGAGTTTCACTGGAGATTTAAGGGGAACAGGGTAGACAAATATTTTGAATAAAATCGATTTTTTGTTTCTTCGATATCTGAAATTCCCAATATTTCTTCCACGGTTTCCAATGGGTCACTTGCGTGTGCACGAATTATTTACCTCGAAAATTGACCTTTTCCGAAACCTAGGTGGTGTCCGACCACGCCTCCTTTCACACCTAAGTTGCTCGAGCAACCTTCCTCATTTTAAATAAAAGTTTCCTCTCTCTCTCTCTCTTTCACACCTATGAGAGATCTGCAAGTCTGATCTGTAGGTTGAAAAAACAATAGAAAAAAATGGCCGTTTTCTCCATGTTTAGCACAAAAGTTATTGCTCGCCTGGCAATAGCAGTAAATACCTAGCGTTCCGTTTAGCGACACCAAATCTTATACGCTGCCAGTATATCTCGCGACGCGCGTTGTTTTGCTTCTCTTTCGGCTTGTTTTCACGGCCAAAATCGTTTTTTTATTGTTTTGAGGCTAGATTCAAAGCGTTCACGATAAGACGAAGAAGAAGAAGTTATTTCAAAATCGGCGTGTTCACGGGAATCGTCATAAGTTCGTTCCTCATGGCACCAAGTCCTCGCAACGCATTCCGACGCTGGACGCAGCGGCCGCCGCGTGCGCGTCTTCTTCAAAGCTGTCGCACTCGGCAGCACAAATGGATGACCTAAACGCAAGTTTTTGTGACCGTGGCTATGCCTTGATTGACACTGACATGCAATCTTGTGCCATCGTGAAAGCTGTGCGTGTAAAGTGTGCAGTGGGGACTTCCAGCAGCTCGAAAACGCAGCACGAAGAGCTGGCGTTGCTTGCCCTTACTTTCTCAACTGCGTCAGGTGCTCTTCTTCGAATCAATTCCAGACGTCACAAAAGACAACGTCGGGCCTCTATGAAGTCAACGCGAGGATTAGGTATGCCTTACGGTGCATAGGAAAAGGTGCACGTGCTGGTAGCGACGACTGTACTTTGCATACAGGGCTGCACAGCTGGTTACAAAAGAGGCCCGAAAAGCAAGGCATCAAACGAAGAAGAGAAAGATTGACTCTGGAGGCTTTTACGAGGCTGGTGGTTAGTGATATGATACATCCACATGCATTTATAGCGTGCAGCGTTGGAATAAAGTGTTTTATTTATTTCAAAGCTATTTATCTCGAAATGTCGGTTTTCGCAACGTTTGCCCCTTTTTCTCTGGAACCGCAGCAGCTAGAAAGATTATTTTTTTCCAACATTATTGCAGCGTAGGGGGACATCTACTGAACCAGAATAATAAAAATTAGTTCAAGGGATTTTGTTTCACAAGCTATTCATTGGCCATTTTTGCCTGAAAAATGAGTAGGTCCACTAAAAACAAGAACAAAAAAAACCTCTTTTTATTACAAATACTTCTAGTTCAGTAAAGAGAACTTGGAGAGCTAATTTCAACGGTACTAGTATGATTCTTCTAACCTTAACAGATCCTGAGAAAACGGGCCACAAACATAGGCTAAAATGCATCGGAGGTATAGGGCCTACCCTGTCCCCTTAAGTTGTATCCGACTATACTACTGTATACGCCTCATCTGTCCTGCTGACCTCACTAAGCACTCTGACATCCCAGGTCCAGCTCAGGAGGATAGTTAAGAAGTTCGGAGGCGCCACATTGGACGGAGCACGTATCCTGGTGCAAGGATGTATGCTGACAAGGTGTGCATGTGGCGCCTTGTGCTTCGTCTTAACAAAGAAACAGACAGCATAGCTCGAAGCAATGTATTGGGCATCCGTGCGTATGGTCACTGGCCTACCTAGTCACATGCGTGTAGAGGAGTTATATCGCTACGTTGGCCTTACCGCAATGGAAATGATTATCAATAGTCGCGTCCAAGGAGCAGACGAACGCCGCACCCTCATCGGCCTCACTCGTAGCAGAAGGATGCCACATGTCCAAAGAGCTCAAGAACATAGCCTCCTTTATACCTTCCTGGGAAGATGAGCTTATCACTGAGAAGAAGCCATTGCCGGGGAAGACGGACAAGCAAAAGAACCCGCATCATGCCAACACAAGAGCCAACATAAGCGAAGGGAATGAGACGTTCCGGGTGTTCGTGAAACGCCACCACCTCCCCAGCGGTGAACGCAGCCTACTGAGAGGATGCCAAGACGTACCAAACGCACCTGGTTCACCTGGGACAGGAACCAGCGACGTCAGAACTAGTGCCTCTGGCTGTCTAGAAATGTACCCGAATGGCACGGCAGATGATCGATGGCGGTCGCGCTCTAATGCGTGTAAAAGCCATTAATATGTACACAGATAGTACAGCAGTACTTGGAGAGCTAAACGGACCACCCAGGTTCGACACCACGGTGCACCGTGTCAAAGAGGAATGCCGACAGAGGGTGCGAGAGACGGGCGTTTGGACGACCATCAAGTTGACACCAGGTCACGGCGGTAATCCAGACAACAAGTGGGCTCACGTGCAGGTGAGAGACGCAGAACTTAATCACCACTCCTTACCGACGGATTCCGTTCGGAACCTTCTACACCACAGCCCTGAAGAGAAGCGACGCCGACAAAAAGACCTCCAGTCTTGAACACTCCACCATGAAGAACCTTTACCTAAAGGGCTGTCTCCGGATGTCACGTCTTCAACAAGGAAAGGGCTGGCCACGCCGTGACAGATTACATAGTAGCGTTATGGAAGTAGAGACGGCAACGTAACGACCCCGCCAACGCGCAGTCACCGCCAACAGTGAAGTACTACGCGTGTGGCTGTGAACTGACCCCAAATTTGCGACACCTCGTGTTGGAGTGCGAGCGGTACAATGTGGGACATAATGTGGGACAAGCATCTCCCCACAGCAGTGACGTCTTATGATATCTGGATTCGGCCGCAATCTACAGCGAAAGAGACACTTGACTCACTGTGGAGCTTCGCTTGTGAGGCTTGCATGGTTAGTCACACCTAGCACCGCCCAACCTTTCTTACTCCCGTTAGACCTCGAGTGAAACTTTTTTTGCAATAAATTCATCCCTCTCACCCTTACCCCTGGAAAAGGAGTCGAGCCGGCCCCTGAACGTTTGGTTTCAAATTAAAAATGTTTTCGTTGGAAAGGTGTCATAGTTTATATTCAGTTATAGTACCCAACCAGACAGGCAATTCTATCGAAATGTTTAGTTTTCAATATATAGGAAGGAAGGGAGGTTATTGAAATTATGAATGCATATTTCTTTTGGGGGGAGGGGGAGGCGGTAACAGGCGTAATAAGTCTGACGAGGCCCATCTACCGTCATGCGTTTGACAAAGCAATATAACGTATATGCATAGTGATTTAACACGTGCAGTAGTCCACACACCTGCCTAGTGCACCCCAAAGGCACACCACGGAATACAATTTTTTTCATTTACTAGTGACCTGGTGCTCGAACCCAGACCTTATCGTTCATGGAGACTTATGAAACGTATTTACCACCTCGTGTCAATAAAAACTGTGTCCGGCTCGCAAGACGGCGGCGACTGTCATCAGTGCAGAATAGAGGGCGCGGCTCCAGCGCTCTAGACAAGTGTGTGGATGACTGTACAATTTCACAAATGCAAATTTTACAAAAACTACAAGGGCTAAATACTATATGAACATTGAGGTGAGCAAAATAAAGAGATCGTGTTCATCCCCAACAAGTAACAATTCCTAAAAAGTAGATTTATCAGTGAATTAGCAAGGCAATGAGATTCGCTGATGACATTGCCTTGCTAAGTCACTCTGGAGATGAGCTGCAAATCATGATTAATGAGTCAAACACGTAGAGCATAACGGTAGGTCTTAAAATTAACATGCAGAAAACCAAAGTAATGTTCAGATGTCTAGCAAGGAAACAGCAATTCAGAATTGGTAGCGAGGTGCTGAAAGTAGTAAGAGGATATGTCTACTTAGGGCAAGTAGTGACCGCTGATCCGGATCATAAGAGGGAATTAACTAGAAGAATAAGAATGGGTCTGGATCGCATATGGCGCGTTCTCTCAGATCATGAATGCCGCTTACCAATATCCCTGACGAGAAAAGTATGCAACAACTTCATCTTACCGGTACTCACCTACAGGGCAGAAATGTAGAAGCTAACGTAAAGGGTTCCGCATTAAGTTAAAGACAACGCAGCGAGCTATGGAAAGAAAAAATGATAGGTGTTGTGACGCATGGTTGTGCGCAGACATCGCACAGCACACGGCAGTTTCAATTTCGTCTAATCGAAATATGCCCGCCTAGGCCTAGGACCAAACGTGTGATCTCGGCTGAGCGGGCGAACAACGCAGCCAGTGGGCTATCCTGGTAATGCGGTACCGTATTAACCGCAGGACTGTCGGTTCTTGTCAGGTGAAGGCGGCCACTTTCTCATGCGTTTAAAATAATTACGAGTTGCCACACCAAGAGAGTGACGGCGCGGGCTAGTTGGGGTATGATTTCCGTGAGACATAAGCAATGAAGCCAGGGAAGGCGGTTAAAAATGCTGTGCAGATGATTATCTGCTGAAGAAAATGGAAGCCGCACTGCCGGCTGCTCGTTGATTTCAGTAGAAAACTACGCGTCATTTAAGCAGAACGCGCACATAGTTTATGCACGCTGTCAGTACACATGTTATGCTCCTTGTGCATATTTAACGTGAGTTACATATATGTCAATGTTTACGGATGTCCTTAAAGACGAACATTTTACGCTGTTTTACCTAGTCTCCTTATTTTAAGCTCTATCGCTGTTGTGTTTTTATTTTAGATGCTTTCACTTGTATACTAAGGGCTACTTGCAATGTACAAATCTTTCGGGATATAAAATAAGCTGGAGCTTTAGTAAAACACTCTCCGGGGCATGTTGGTTCATAGCTGGCAAGAATAAAAGCGCAACAACACGACACAAAGAAGGAGGAAAAAACGACAGGACAGCGCCTGTCCTGTCGTTTTTTCCTCTTTCTAAGCTGGAGCTGCTCAGTTCATAAGCATCGAAGCTTTTCCCTCAGTCTCGCGACTTCCCTTTGATTTGATGAATTTTGTCGTGTCCGCGCCCGAAGTTGCTCCCTGCATTGCCCTTCAATGTCACTGAGCTACCTGTTTCAAAATCGTGCTGTCCGCAGTTGCGCATGTCAGGATGGCTGCATGTCAGCAGAAGTGGCGCACTGATACCCATTAAGCCCCGGTCGCACTAGCGTCAAAAGCAAAGCGCTGAACGCATTCCGGCCTAATTTCGCCGCACAAACAAGTTTTTTTTTATTTTTCTAACCTACAAGTTTTCCTTCTCGCAAAGTGGCGTCCGTTACCTATTTTTTGCTACCTACGGCTGAGGATAGCCATAGGAAGGCGAGAGTCCCCTCGTACTTGCGGGAAGGCGGTGAAGCAAGATATCGCTTGTGACGTCACCTGACCAGAGAAGCGAGAAAGCAAGCCAAATTTTTACGCTCTGCGGTGTAACACACTGAAGCGGGCGTGAACTTCCGGGGCAAGCCTTCATAAGCAAGCTGCGTTCAAGGACCTCATCACAACTGCGGGCAGCTACGGCACACGCGCCTCGGCACCTTACGTCGTTGACCGAATTGATTTCTTCGCGCAAAGTACGTGCTTTTCCAGAGTTTTTCCCGAGCGCGTTCCTGAGCTGCCCTGCGGTGTTTTTTTATTTTTTTGCTTTGAGATAGGTGATAAACAGCCATCAACTATTAAAGAAGTAGCAAAGATGCTCTCAGAACTTTCCACAAAGTTTGACGACCCCTAAGCTAGCGTTGTGACAGAACTGCAAGACATCAAAGAGTCGCTGTCGTTCATAAATGAAAAATTTGATGAATTCAAGTCCACTGTAGAAGACATGAAGCGGGAACAACAGACACTTAAAAAAGAAAACAACGATCTTAGAGCAGCCCTAGAGAGTGCGAAAACTGAGATTGTAGAGTTAAAGCAGTATTCAAGACAACAGAACATCGAAATCAAAGGACTACCCCTCAGGACTGACGAAAAACTTGCTGACGCCTCAATGCAGTTTGGTGGAACGCGCGGACTTCCAATATCCAGCTCTGATATTGATGTGATTCATCGCGTACCCGGAAAGTACAAGAAAAATCCAAACGTGGTCGTGATGCTCAGATCTCGCTCCGTGCGTAGCAGAATACTACACGCAGTGAAAAAGATCAGTTTGTCTCCGGTGGACTTTGGCTACGAAGGCACAGACACAGTCTATATTAATGAGCACCTCTGTCCTGAGTACAAGGTATTGCTTGGAAAAGCAATTGCACGAAAGCGAGAAAAGGGCTGGAAGTTCACCTGGGTCGCTAATGGAAAGATCCTTGCTAGGAAGGCCGACAACTCGAACGTGATTCAGAACCGTTCCGAGGCCGACTTAGCTCTGATCTGTTAAACCAAAATCGACAGTAAATCATGGACAGTGTGCAGCTAGCAAACCAATTTATGAAAAAAAAATGCATGTGCCTCTCTGCTTCATTGCAATGTTCGAAGCTTGAATAAGAACATAGATATTGTCTGCTGTCTAATGGCTGAGCACTCATTTACGTTTGACTACATAGCCGTTTCTGAAACTTGGCTACATGAAGGGAAATTCCACAATATCCAAGGGTTCAAATTTTTTTCCTGCAGTAGAAAAACTTCTACGAGAGGCGGTGGAGTTGGCCTATACGTAAAGACATCGTTGTATTCCTCGCTTCTTCCTGGGTTGACAAATTCATATTCTGCTGGTTTTTATTTTTTGGTTGTTCAGTGTATGAATCTTACAATTGCTGTCGTATATCGTGATCCAAATAGCACTCTATCACTCTTCCTTGACCATTTTGAATCGCTGCTCACGAACTTATCTAATTTAAGAGTCAAAGTATTAATCTGTGGTGATTTAAATATTGATTGTTTAAGTGATAACAGTGTGGTATATACTAACTTATTACAGTCATATGGCTTCAGTAAGGTAGTTATAGGCCCTACACGAGTGACTCCCATTTCTTCGACGTCATTGGATCATATACTCTGCAATTTCAACTCATCATCTAGTTTGAGCTCCATATATAAAGCATCTCTTACAGATCATTATCCAGTTGCGGTGTTGATCAATTTATAATATTACTGAATATGTTATCGCTTAAAGCTGATTGATTAGAAAAGCAGAAGAAAAAACAACCACATGCCGCCGGTGGGATCCGAACCCACGACCTCCGAATTACGCGTCCGGTGCTCTACCGCTGAGCTACGGCGACGGCTGTCAAACCTTCTGGTTTCGGGGGTATTTACGTTTACAAATAACCTAACCTTGGGAGTGTTCACCAGCGCCACCCACGTTCTTAAGCGGCGGACGTAGCACGTCCTGAGTTACCGCTGGTGTGACGTAGAACGTCATCGAACGGCGAGGGTGGAAGCTGTGTGAGAACCCTCTTATGCTTCCTATGGCGTCAAGGCTGCCAGAACCGAAGCCCTCGCTAAGCAATTAAGCAAACAAGGGAAGGGGAATTTGGGGCTCGTTATAGATATGAGAGAAGCCAACAGCCACAGAAACCAAGGGGCACAGGGGATTTTGGTGAACACTCCCAAGGTTAGGTTATTTGTAAACATAAATACCCCCGAAAGCAGAAGGTTTGACAGCCGTCGCCGTAGCTCAGCGGTAGAGCACCGGACGCGTAATTCAGTGGTCGTGAGTACGAATCCCACCGGCGGCATGTGGTTGTTTTTCTTCTGCTTTTCTAATCAATCAGCTTTAAGCGATAACAATTCAGTAATATTATAAATTGATCAACACCACGATATAAAAAAAATTAATTAAAAATCCCCTGTGCCCCTTGGTTTCTGTGGCTGTTGGCTTCTCTCATATTTATAACGAGCCCCCTCATTCTCCTTCCCTTGTTTGCTTAATTATCCAGTTCCGATATTTTTTCCTCTGGAACAAGCTGCCCCCGGTAAAACATCTGGCCCCCACTGCAGCATCGATGTTATTCACTTGAGGAAATGTCTTCAAGCGGTAGATTTTAGCTTGATCAACTCAGCTGATGTTAACGACCTGTATACCAAGAATTTAAGGACAGGCTAACCACAGCAGTTTTGCAATCTTCTACACCTCAAATCAAAAGATACTATAGTGCGCCTATCTGTCCCCGGATGACTCAAGCTATTATGAAGCTTATTAAGGAAAAATATCACTGGCATACCAAATGTAAACAAAAGCGAGGTAATTCATATTACTTAGTAAAGTTTCGGAGAGCAAGAAACTTAGTTACTGCTGCCATAAGGTCCCGCAAGAAAGAGTATTACTCCCAATTAATTTTGAAAAATGCCCACAGTACGAAAGTCACGTGGCAGATCATAAACTCTGTTATTAAAGCCGTAGCAAATCGTTTTATTATGCCTGACATAGAAATCTTGGGGATCTCCATTGAAAATCTAGTTACAACGTTCAATGTATTTTTTTCCACTATTGGTGCAAGTATAGGAAATACTTGCCCCTGCACTGAGTACCTCCCTCCTCCGCAAAACATTTTAGTGACCTTTGCATACCATGATATTACAGTGGATTAGATTGTATATACAGCTAATCATTTTCCATCGAAATTATCTACTGGAGGTGATGGCGTTGCCTCTATTGCGCTGAAGGAATGCATCGATATCCTATGCCAGCCACTTGAAAAAATCTTCAACTTTGCCTTCTATTCCTCCACCTATCCTGATCTGCTTAAGCTAGCTAGAATAGTACCGATTCACAAAAATGGTGACCGTAACTACGTTGAGAATTACCGCCCAATTTCCATTTTAAGCTGCATAAACACACTTTTTGAAAAACTCGTTGCAAAGAGAGTGAAAATATTTCTCGAGAAAGAAGCCTTGCTATCTCCTCAACAACAAGGCTTTAGACCAAACAGATCAACTGGTACGGCCGTCATATCGCTAACAAACACGATCAACACTTTCCTAAATGATAATAAAATAGCCTTAGGAATTTTTTTGGACATTAAGAAAGCATTCGACACTGTTTATCACGAAATTTTACTGAAAAAGCTGGTGCATTACGGGTTTAGAGGTATTAGTTTAGAATTCTTCAGAAGTTGTCTCAATAATCGGGGGCAAATGAACCAACTTCGTGGTGTAAAATCTGACTTTGAAACAGTTACGGTGGGTGTGCCTCAGGGTTCAGTCCTTGGTCCGATTTTTTTTCCTTGTATATTAATGACCTGCCGCATTTCACACAACACTTTTCTGTTTTTGCCGCCGCGGTGGCTCAGTGGCTATGGTGCTCGGCTGCTGGCCCGAAAGACGCGGGTTCGATCCCGGCCGCGGCGGTTGAATTTCTTTGGAGGAGAAATTCGAGGCCCGTGTACTGTGCGATGTCAGTGCACCTTAAAGAACCCCAGGTGGTCGAAATTTCCGGAGCCCTCCACTACGGCGTCTCTCATAGCCTTAGTCGCTTTGGGACGTTAAACCGCATAAACCAACCAACCAACTTTTCTGTTTTTATGTATGCTGACGAAACTGCTCTTCTATGTGCTCATGAATCTACAAAGGAACTTATTAGCACCGCAAACCGAGAATTGGAAACTTTGTGTATCTGGTTTATTTAAAATAAACTTGTTGTAAATGTCAATAAGACAAAATGCATAATATTTATGGGCTCCACAAAAACAATACATGAAAACCTGCCTTCCGTGCAATGGCTGGGAACACCTATTGCACTTGTCAATAACATCACTTATCTTGGAATAATTCTAGATGAGAAACTACACTGGAAGCCCTACATTCCGGCGCTTTGTAAAAAGTTAGCTGCAGCATGCTTTGCAC
This sequence comes from Amblyomma mixtum, assembly GCF_055824585.1. NCBI lineage: Eukaryota > Metazoa > Arthropoda > Arachnida > Ixodida > Ixodidae > Amblyomma > Amblyomma mixtum. Next base: position 15,871,975 of record NC_143021.1, read on the forward strand.
TGTACCAATGCCGAGATTATTTCGGTAATGACACACTCAGAATTACTTATTTCTCAATTTTTCAAAGCCAGTTATCATATTGCATTGAATCATGGGGCCACACCTACCGATCTTATTTGGAACCACTTAGGGTCTTGCAAAAAAGGCCAATTCGATTCATTTCACATTCAGGATACAACGCCCACACTGCTCCTCTTTTTAAACAGTTGGATATACTGCCACTACAATCATTACTTGAATACAGGACTGTCTTGACAATACACACATGCCTTAAAGACAATTACCCGTTGCACTCATCGCTATTCTGTATCCCACCACTACGCACTCGCAACGCCACTCATAGAAATTTCCTTCTTACGAAAACAAAAAATGTCTATGGAGAAAGAAGGATGGCCCATGTTGGTATTAAACTGTGGAACAAGCTTCCAAGTGAACTCAAACATAGTAAAACTTTTCCTGAGTCATTGAAGAAATATTATTAAGAATTAGTGAAGCCAGTGTTTCTTCTTTTCATGTATTTTTGTGTGTTTGTATGTGTTTGTAAAAGAGGCTTGGGGCTCTCAATATTGTTGCTCTATGTACCCATTTATGTCTTTCTAATTTCATGAGCTTTTATATGTAACTAATTAATTTTAGTTATGCCTGCAATTTTCTTTGAAACTGAATTGCATAGATCCCATCTAGCTTTTAGCTAGGGATCCAGATGTTTTCACAAGCATGCCTTGTATGAATGTTGTGCAGTAAAATTGAATCAATCAATCAATCAATCAACACAACGAACGCTGTCGCGGTTGTACTCTCTGTGCTTTTCTAATAGACAATACCTACGGTAAATTTTGAGGACTACCGAATTTGGTCATCTGAGCCACCAGAGCGGCCGAAACAGGCGATCACGTCAGCGGCGCTGGTCACGTGATAATTGACCTGACGTGACCGGATGTTGACCGTGTACGGCGTCAAGAGACCGGATGTCGAAGCTTGCGACCTCAACCCACCGGGCAGGGCTGCGCATGCTTTCGGTGTAAAAAATTGTAAAGTACCGCCCCGCTCGCACAAGCGAGGCGGTACTTGAGTGCTCTCCGAATAGTGCGTTCCGATTTGTTCGTTCCAAACTGCTTTCTTCCATATACGGTGACATTTAAGTCAGAATTTTCGGAAAATGACCGCTGATCTTAAATGTCTCATGAGCTTGGGATGGAAAAAAGTAGTCTTTTAGAATAACGATAGTGCCTTATTTCCTTTGTCAAAAGAGGATGGAGCAGCCGAAAAAAAAAGAAAAAAACTGCTTACTTGAGTGCATTGGACGGCGCGGCTGCCTTTGTGTTTTGAGGCAGTCGACAGCACCGACATGGCTATGGGATTACCGCTCAAATAAGTCGGCAAATAAAAAATGGTCAAATGCGGCCCGAACTGAAAAAACCCTATATTAGTACTTAGTCGAGATCATACGTAATGAACATATTTGGTAAAATCTCGCACAGGGAACACAAAGAACAAAACGTGCAACGGGAGAATAATTTGCACTTGGAGGAGGCGATTATTTTGAACTAAAAATTAACTTTAAACAGTTTTCATCCAACAGTACAAGCTACAAGGCCTCTCTAACAATGTGATCAAATTTTACGTTAAGCTTAGGATTCGTTATTTACCAATTTTTGCAACGATGAAATATTACGGGTATGTTGTGAGCTAGTCCGAAGTAGCGAAAGCAAAGTGCGAGGTGGTGATTTCAGCAGATACGTCTGTGCCTTGTAAAGCCCGTGCTTTATCGCGCTGCCTCACCTTGCCACGCATAGCATAGCAACACCTGGTTAGCGTCATATCCGGGCAACCGGTGCACCAGGATGTTCCCGCTCCCCAACGAGCACGGAAACACCGCTGAACGTTCAGTGGCCGTCCGCAGGACGTCCCACACGTCCCCAGGACATCCAAAGGAGATTCAGTGTCCATTGGGTCGCTACCAACTGTCATGCGGGTATGCCTACAAGCTGGCAGGATACGAACAATGGCTTCAGCGGAGAGCTCTTCACTGGGCGAACGTTTGCGCACAAAACCAACTCCGCGGCCGCAGTGACAGCGAGTGAGCTCGGACGTCGGAGGCGCAATGCTCCCGGCTCGTGCCAAATTTATAGATTCGACCCGAAACACCCAGAACACCGACAATCATTCGGAACACCATGGAAACAGGAAGTGACAAGGGCCGCTTCTGGTGTCCACAAAGGTGGAAAAACACATGCTATACTGGTTTGGTTTATGGGGGTTTAACGTCCCGAAGCGGCTATGAGGAACGCCGTTGTGAAGGGCTCCAGAAATTTCGACCACCTGGGGTTCTTTAACGTGCACTAACACCGCACAGCACACGGGCCTCTAGAATTTCGCTTTCATCGAAATTCAGCCACCGCGGTCGGGGTCGAACCCACGTCTTTCGGGTCAGCAGACGAGCGCTGTAACCACTGAATCAAACGCTATACTACTTCGTGCCAGCATTAATTGACTCCGACGCCGTTTATCGTGGGGATGTTCCCTCATACAACTGCGGCTGCGAAATATATAATATAATATATAAACCAATATCTTATTATTATTATTATTATTATTATTATTATTATTATTATTATTATTATTATTATTATTATTATTATTATTATTATTTTTATTTATTTATTTATTTATTTGCACCTCACAGGCCCCGAAGAGCATTGGGTGAGGGGGGCAAATCGAAAAAAGGAGTATGCAGAAGGAAAAAAACCATAATATCGGTACAAGAACGCGGTACAAGGCAAACACAAGAAAGGAATACGAAATTTATACAAAACGGAGTTAAAATAACATCAGACACTTAAATGGAAAGAAAAAAAGCGAAACACGAACATGTGAAAAAAAAGGCATCCAGGGAAAACAGAAGAAGTGGTAAATGAGAAAACAACGTTAAAAACAAATGAAACTGTCGTACATTTCGAACATCACTAGTGCAATAAATGTATACATAGATGTATACATAGATCAGAAGTCAATTGAACTCGTTGCTTATTTCTCTTACGTTATTGTAGCAATGTGCACTAGCTTCGTACTTGCATCTTTGGTATGGCGATTCATCATGAGCGACAAATCATAAAAGTATATACATTCAAAAAAGTTCACTCGCTGAGTTTGCAGGGAAATTTTACAGCGCCCTCGCACAATGCCGTCATTTGCGTCACGTTCCTTCGAGGTGCCCCAGTATGAATGCACCGAGCGTCATAACAGGAAACAAAGGCGAGGCGAAAGCAAGTGGCATTACCGGCGCTGTTTGTTGCAATGCGGTCAACTTGAGCAAACAACGTTTATCTCCCTTGCGGAAAGCCGTGTGTACCCTTACTCTGCTCAGGGCTTCCCCGAGTCAAGTTCCCCGATTCGTGTGACCTCCTTGGAGTTTATCGGCCCATCTGCAATGTCACACCACTGCACACAAACAGATCGCGAGAGCCGATAGGCGCGTGCCGCAAGCTCGCAAATTAATACTCGAAGGAAGGAAACTATGAAATGCAATGCCGACCACTGCCGTATCTAGATCGGCTTTCAAAGGCCGGGAAAACCGGAAGAAAGCGCTTGCCTGCGTAAGTTGTAGCAAATAATGGAGGGAAGTTGCTACTTCTCCGGGGATAATGCTTTATCTGTTTGTTTTCATGCATCTGCACAGCAACTTCAAGAGCAAACTTTCCACAGACAGTGCTGTCGTTACGAAGCCGTAACCATGCTGAGGTTACCGCTTTATTTTGCGAAAGAGTTTTCGTGTGCCATATAAAGCAGCCTCTACAGCTCTACAAAAATATTTTATGTCTTCCAATTCATGCGATCACCAATAAACATTTTTAAGCGGTGTAGTAAAAAAATGGCGCTGGACAAAAAAGCCGAGGAGGAAACGACCTGCAAGAAAAAACGGCCCCAAGTGTATAAATGTGGCCCGAACACTTTTATCCGAGAAAGTTAAGAAAAAGTAAAAACCGAATTGCATAACTATCAGCGTGTAGAAAACGTTCAATTTTTGTGATTTCGGAAGTGCACAGTACACTGAGTACTCCGACAGCATTACATGGTGACGGAGCACCGATTCACTCCAGCTGGGCCATCTTCACGACCACGGTTGCTTCTTCAGAACGCTGGGCGCCGATGGCCGTCCACACTAATGGCAGGCTGTTACAGATCGTACTTCCTAGCCTCACGTTCTTGGCTTCCGAATTACTGTTCTCTGAAGTCCATCGACATTGATCGAGTGTATATCCCCCGCTGTCGGATATGCGTTCGCCGCAGAGTTACCCCGCCGTTCACTCCGTTTACTTGCCCGTAGACTCCGGAAACAAGTGCCGATTCAAGATTCTACTGTGTCGCCTGCAGCTTAGGTTATTAGTCCTATTTTTTTTTATACTCATGCCTTCTAAAATGTTTGTTACAAAGAAGGGTCCCAAAAGCGGCCGCCTAAAACTCCGCGAGATATTTTCCACAAGTCGCACCTGGACACTGACAGCTAATGGATGCACAGCAATCAGTGCATTGCAATCAGCCACAGTCATCATTCTCTCTTGCATCATGATACGCTTGACTGCATTGCGGTCACGTGACGTTTGACGGCACCACTTTTAACACATCCGCTTTGTAATTTCATGAATAACGTTTTCTTTTTAACCCGTTTTATTCAGAACCAACCTTAGGGAAGTCGGAATCATATTGCCAACTCTGATGGCAACTCAAGTCATCAGAAACCGTGGTCACATGCCAGCAAATTGTAAAACGCCTGCTGTGACAGCGCGTGTAGGGGTGTGTAGGTAGCGACCGTGCCAACAATGAGATTGCCACAAAGTCGTAGAGCCGCCTCGGTGGCTCAGTGGTCATGGTGCTCGGCTGATGACCCGAAAGACACGGGTTCGATCCTGACCACGGCGGCCGCATTTCGATGAAGGCGAACTGCTAAAGGCCCGTGTACTCGCGATGTCAGTGCACGTTAGAGAACCCCAGGTGGACGAAATTTCCTTAGCTTCATTACGGCATCCCTCATAGTCTGGGTCGCTTTGGGACGTTAAACCCCCGTAAACCTAAGTATAGACCTCAACAAAGTCGTAGCGTGTCCGTTCAGGGCTCGTATGTTGTCGTGTAATGTTCTCGTGTTGTTTTGCGCTGCTCAAAACCGATACCGAAATTCTGGGGACGCTTAAGCAGCTTTTACAGAGCAATGTGATACCATGCGGGCGCAGGCCGCATCTCGCACGCTAGCTCTTCGCACTGCGGCAAAATTGTACCGTCTTTCGCCGCGCTCTTAGCTCCGGCGGTCGCCGCATGGCGGCGCCATTACGAAACGTCAAGCGACTTTTGGTTGCTCGTACGCATAGGCTATGCTAACTGGCTACATTATTGAGCGACGCCAGTTGGTCATCTTTACTAGATGTTTCCTACTGTAAGTGGCCGCGCCAAATGTATATCCTACTACATGGTCCAAGGCGCTCACACAAGGTCTCCTTTTATAGCACTCAACCCAGCTCCTCCGTGATGAAGGGGTAACGCGCCAGGCTCACGGCCGCAGCAGCACCGGTTCAAGTCCCGACTAGACCATAGTTAATTTAAGCGTAGTTTTCCGGATTAGCCGTTGCGATGTCATGTGTTTGTGACGTCATGACTCTCTTGGCCAATCCATATTGTCTTCACACTGCCGGACCACGAGTTTTCTCCGCAACTGAATTTCTAACGCAATCGGGTTAAAACCATCTACCCCGACAGCTTGTTCCATTGCACAGCGTCGTAAATAACTTAAGGTGTCATAGCAACTTGCAATGTGGTTTCCCATGTGTCGTGTCCGGTCGCTGTGTTGAATGCAGCGAAAGACGCACACGGTACTTTTAGACTTCGTTTATTTAAAGCTGAAGAGGGTGCGACCAGCGTCGACCGAGGCAGGAGCCGAACTGGCCGCCCGAAGAAAGGAGGGAGTGGAGAAGCGTCCACGGGAGGGAGTGGCTTCCCAGAACAGGAGGAGGGTGCGGGGGCGCACCGTGGGGGGGCCTCTGGCGACAGCGTGCGACGAAGGGCAAGCGGTCGTTAGGAGGAGGATTGAGTGGTCGTTAGGAGGAGGATGCGAACTGTCGTTAGGAGGGGAACGCGAGTGGTCGTTAGGAGGCGTGAAGTGTTGTGTCCCCCCCTTATTGCTTTTGTGTGTGTGCGCCCCCTCCTAACGACCACTCGCGTTCCCCTCCTAACGACAGTTCGCATCCTCCTCCTAACGACCACTCAATCCTCCTCCTAACGACCGCTTGCCCTTCGTCGCACGCTGTCGCCAGAGGCCCCCCCACGGTGCGCCCCCGCACCCTCCTCCTGTTCTGGGAAGCCACTCCCTCCCGTGGACGCTTCTCCACTCCCTCCTTTCTTCGGGCGGCCAGTTCGGCTCCTGCCTCGGTCGACGCTGGTCGCACCCTCATCGGCTTTAAATAAACGAAGCCTTAAAGTACCGTGTGCGTCTTTCGCTGCATTCAACACAGCGACCGGACACGACAGTGGCGATGTCGTGTCCGGTCGCTGTGTTGAATGCAGCGAAAGACGCACACGGTACTTTTAGACTTCGTTTATTTAAAGCTGAAGAGGGTGCGACCAGCGTCGACCGAGGCAGGAGCCGAACTGGCCGCCCGAAGAAAGGAGGGAGTGGAGAAGCGTCCACGGGAGGGAGTGGCTTCCCAGAACAGGAGGAGGGTGCGGGGGCGCACCGTGGGGGGGCCTCTGGCGACAGCGTGCGACGAAGGGCAAGCGGTCGTTAGGAGGAGGATTGAGTGGTCGTTAGGAGGAGGATGCGAACTGTCGTTAGGAGGGGAACGCGAGTGGTCGTTAGGAGGGGGCGCACACACACAAAAGCAATAAGGGGGGGACACAACACTTCCTTCCCCCTTAGAAAGTTGCCTGGTATCGTGCAGGGGGTCGGCGCTCACGCGTGGAGGCGCGCTGGCTTTGTGCGCTCGGGGGAGAAACACTTGTAGGCTGGCTGTTGTTCGCTGTGTCTCCTAGGTCTGTCCTGGGCGAAGTCTCTTCTTCCGGGAAGAGGTGCCAGGCTATGTGGGAAGATCGTGCACGTGTTCTCTCCGCTGGCGGACAGCTCTCAGACGGCGTCGTAAATCTACGCAGCTGGTTGAGATGTCGGCGTGCTACTGTGCCATGTATGTTGACGAGCCAAGAGCGCAGGCCTATGCGTCTGACAATTGTAGCTTCCTCCCAGCGTGGCTTTTTCAGAAACTGTCGGGCGAGGACGCGCTGCCCCTCATTAAGCGTGCCGCAGCGCGGAATTGCTTTTTCTTCCCGGAACGTCTCTGCCTTTGGCTCGGGGAGGATGGCTGTGAGCTGGGTTCGCATTTCACGCTCGAACATCATTTTCGAGGGGGTCTCGCCTGTTGTGCTCTGAACCGTCGTGTGCTGCTTGAAGAGAAAGCGCGCAAGGCGGCGCTGCAGCGAGCCTGTCTGATCTCTTTCAAGGGCGCGTTTTAGCTCGGCTACGTAGCGCTCGGCTTGTCCGTTTGTCGCTGGGTGGTAGGGGGCCGATGTAACTGATGAGATCCCGTTGTCGCGATAAAACTTGAGGATCTCCGCAGACACAAACGGTGTTCCGTTGTCCGACACTACCTTGCGCGGCAGGCCGAACGTTGCAAATAGTGATCGGAGGTTGTCAATGACTGCTGCCGAAGTCGTCTGTCCCATTTGCCTTATCTCAAGCCACTTTGTGTAGGCATCTACGACCACAAGGAAAGTGCAGCCCTCAATTGGTCCTGCAAAATCAATGTGCAGTGTGTGCCATGGTGTGTCTGGCTTTTCCCATTCTGGGACAGGAGCTTTCGGCGGGGCGCTCCGGCTGCTCTGGCAAGGCTTGCATTCTCGCACCACTGTTTCGATGTCGTTGTCAATGCCAGGCCACCACATGTAGCTTCTGGCACACTTTTTCATTGCAACGATGCCCCGATGTCCGGCGTGGATGAGAGACATAGCTTGTGCGCGTAGTTCTCTCGGCATCACAACTCGGGACCCAAATATGATGCAGCCGCGATGGGTGCTCAACTCTGTAGCTCGCCTGCGGTAAGCGTCGAAGTTGTCCCCTTTGAGTTTATGCACGTTGCCTTGTTGAACAGCTGTGTAAACTAGCCGGAGAGCTGCGCACTTCTGCGTAGATGCTGCAACTGTGCCTGCTGTAAGCGGAGGTTCTGGCAGTGCTTCGAACATCAGAACGTCTCCTGGTGGAAATGGTTCGTCAACAGTTGCGTCTAGTGGCAGACGGCTTAGCGCATCGGCGTTTTGATGTTTACTGCATATCATCACGCCTAGTGGAGAAAACCAGTTTCTCCCTAGAAGGCTTGATCCTGTGCCCTTCACAACAAGCAGAGGTAGCGTATGGGTCTGGCCGTTGTAGTTAACCTGCACGTTGGCAGAGCCCAATAGTGGCAGATTCTGTCCTGACCACGTTCGCAGGTGCGTGTCGTCTTGTTGCAGGGTGGGTGCGTCAGATGGCCATGAAGTTCGGAACGTGTCCTCACTGATCAGAGTACAGGCTGCGCCGGAGTCCACCTCGAACTTAATCAGCTGGTGATGTACGCTTACTTCTGTAAAAATCTTCGGTCGCGTGCCGAGATTCATGGTGTTCAGGTCGTACAACACAGATGGTGTTGCTGATGTTGTTCCATGGAGATCAGATAGCGGCGTATTCTCTGAGGCGTTGACGCTGTGATTAGGCTGGGAAGGTGACTTTATCTTGGCAAGTCTCCGTTTCGTAATGCATGCTCTTTCGATATGCCCTCGCTTGTGGCAAAAATTACACGTGGCTGACTGGAATCGACATCCCTGGGGGTTGTGTTGGTCGTCACACCGCCAGCAGCGTTGTGCCTTTTTGACCGATTTAACAACAACAGAAGGCTTGCGCACCTGGTTGCTTGTCTGGTGTACCGGCTCGGTGTTCCGGCGAATCCCTCTCTGCTGGTGACCGGCGCTCTCCGCTCGAACGGCGATGTCGTAAGCTTTGCTGAATGTGAGGTCCTTCTCAGCGAACAGGCGCTGCTGCAGTGACTCGTCACTCAGTCCGCACACAAATCTGTCGCGTAACATCACGTCCAAGGGAAGCATGGTGGTGTTAGCAGAAGAAGCTGCGTCTCCCTCCTGCCCGGTAGCTGTTGTCGACAGCGTTCCAAAATTGCAGTCGGCAGCGAGCTTCTTGAGCGCGGCTACGTAGGCGCTCACAGTTTCTCCTCCCAGTTGATCTCGTCGTTGGAAGCGAGCCCGGCTGTAGACCTCGGATGGCCTTGGGTCGTAGTGCTTTTGCAGCGCTTTTACGATGTCGTCGTAAGACACTGCCGCTGGTGTGCTTGGCTGAATAAGGGCGCAGACAGTATCGTAGGTCTGCTCCCCGCACAGCGTCAGCAGGTTGGCCCTCTTCAAGGCTGGGTCTGTGATGTTGTTAGCTTCAAAGTAGAACTGAAGGCGTCCAACCCACGATGACCACGATGAGCCGTTGAATTCTGGTATCTGATTGTGAAACCCTCGCGTAGCCATGGCTTGTCAATAGCGTTGCGTAGCGCGGGTCGAATCCACTTTCTCGTCGCCACTGTCGTGTCCGGTCGCTGTGTTGAATGCAGCGAAAGACGCACACGGTACTTTTAGACTTCGTTTATTTAAAGCTGAAGAGGGTGCGACCAGCGTCGACCGAGGCAGGAGCCGAACTGGCCGCCCGAAGAAAGGAGGGAGTGGAGAAGCGTCCACGGGAGGGAGTGGCTTCCCAGAACAGGAGGAGGGTGCGGGGGCGCACCGTGGGGGGGCCTCTGGCGACAGCGTGCGACGAAGGGCAAGCGGTCGTTAGGAGGAGGATTGAGTGGTCGTTAGGAGGAGGATGCGAACTGTCGTTAGGAGGGGAACGCGAGTGGTCGTTAGGAGGGGGCGCACACACACAAAAGCAATAAGGGGGGGACACAACACCATGTCAGTTTACAGCGACGTAACAAGGCCTAGTGAGAGGAAGAAGAAAATCTTCCCCCGCGCAACGTGCCTGCCACGCTGGGCTGAAGTCACACGTGGCTTCTTGAGGAAAACAGCGCAGGAACCGGGACAAGACAAAAGATGACGACGGTACAGGCGCTGCGCTGTTTTCCTCAAGAATGTACCAACTCGTTGAACTCACCGTTTTACTGAAGTTCACACGTGGCGTGTGTCAACTAACTCAGCCTGGTCAACAAGACGAGAAACGCTTCCAGCCAGGAACGCTCCTCTGATGGTTAGGATGTGGTGTCATGTGTGCCACAAACCCAGAGGTTGGCAGCAGTAATTTGGAAGAGCACTATGGGATAACTGCAGCGCCGCTTGGGTACTGCAGTCTACCAGTCCGTCTGGGAACCGAAAACAAAGCTTGGAACCGACGAAGTACAATAGTGTCTCATGGAGATCGTAATCACTGCTAGTCAACGCAGCTGTCTTGCCGAGTCATTGAAGAACGTGTGCTTAAGACGTATGGGCACTCGAATGTCGTTAAACGTGGCAGTTATAACTTATAACTGTGCTCAAAGCTTCCTTTCTTCTCAGCGAATGCCATGAAAAACGACGTACAGAGGGCAAAACGCATGTCTAGAACGAGTGAACTGTCTGTTCCGCCCCTCCCAAAGCCGCTGCGACCAGGAAGTCAAAAAATGACAACGAAGTCCTGTAAGTTTAACTGCATATGCTTACATCCAGACCATTTTTAACCAAATGTTATCTATAGATATCGCGTGTTCAGCCCGAAACACGCCCAGAACGTGTTATAGACAAAGGTATTTTGCCCTCTGTATCAACAAAACTGTGAGGTCAGCTTACCAGCGAGTAACTCGTGGTCGTGAGTCTCATGGTTGTGCCCGGAGCAGCTTCGGCCGCGCTGTGGTCGTCCTGCACCGGTGCTGTGGGCCACGAGGCTCGCAGCAGCAGCCGTGTGGGGCTTAAAACCGGCGGGGAGCGCCAACAAGCTGGTGGTGCTGCGCCGTACGGTCTGTTCCGTTTTTCCACCGCTGGTGAGTGCCACCAAGCTCGCGCTTGCTATGCACGCGTATCGTGCGGCACGTGTGCCGGCAGCCACGCGGTAGGCTCTGTAAGGCGCATGAAGCAGTGCGTATGCAGGTTTGCAAGCTTCCCTAAACGACCAATCCCGCGCAGCGGGTTCTGCACACCACCACTGCCACAAAAAACGCCGGCATTCGCCGTTCTTAACGGTCGCCGACTGCTAACTGTGAACAGAAGAGCGGACTGATAGCGGCGAGTGGTTTAGTGACCAGCGTCAGCGTATTTAAGCCCATATAAACTACTAATATAAAGTTAAGAAAATTATGTTTAGGAGATTGCTGCATTTGTTCTCTACCGCAAAGAGCATCATCATCAGTCTGACCACGCCCACTGCAGGACAAAACCTCTTCCATATCTTTCCAGTTTACCGTGTCCTGGGCCGGCGCCGGTTGCGTTATCCCCTCAAACTTCTTAATCTCCTCTGCCCACCTAACTTTCTGCCGCCCCGTGCTACGCTTGACTTCTCTTGTAATGCAGACCGTTACCCTTAAAATCATCGGTCGTCTTTCCTTCACATTACATGCTCTCTCCAAGCCCATTTCTCCCTCTTGATTTGGCATCCTCGCAAAGCACTTTAAATGTACTCCAAACCCGGCCCTCTGGAGTCTTGTGTACCCAGGGCAATTTTCAGACAAATGCGCAAACTGCGATCTTAGGGCCACCTTGGACCACATACTATGGGAATGTCCTCATGCCCCCCGGGAGGGACGAGGTATAAACACAAAAGGTCAATGGGAGACCTTACTACTGAGCTCCGACCCGGCGACTCAGTTACAACTCGTCCGACTGGCCGAAGCCGCAGCCGAGAGTCAAGACCTTTCGGCCGTCGTCTAGGCGGGTAGCCCTCTGGCTACCCCCTGTCTGTTGGACATTAAAAGTTTTCCTATCCTATAATATCCAATAATTTCTTGCACAACAGTGTTTCGAAACTTGCGTGGCAGACCGCGCCTAGAACAACATCAAGTGACGATGCTGTCAATTATAAACCAGCATGGCTAGACTCTGTTTCTGCCTCTATGTCGCCGAAAGCCGAAACGCTTACTCGTGATTCGATTAGAACTACTACCATCATAGCTGCGCCTCTTAACATTATATGTGTGCAATAAGGTTGGTGGAATCGGGGTCTCTTTGGGGGAACATCGAGAAAGAGTGCACAACTGAACAGGTTTTCATCAAAAGCAATGTACAGTTCATCTACGAATTCCTCCAGAGGTACTGTAGTGCCCCTTCCTGTAACAAACCGATAATGATCATTCGAAAGGACAGAGAATTTATTGAAAAAAGACCATGCATTCAAACAGAAATTTTTCCAGTATTTGTGTAATTATTATTATTATTATTAATAGTAATAATAATAAGAAGAAGAATAAGAAGAAAAAGAAGAACTAACGCCACCAGGGAAAGAGTGCATTCCGTCCCATCACAGCCCTGACGGAGGTGCTTTCACTCGACTTCTTTGCTTTGTTTTTCTCCACGCTTACAGATAGTAGATGAGTCCTTTAGAGAGGACTCCCCCTCTACATAAGTACCGCGGGCTCTCCACACTTACAGTACAAAAGTGTGCACGCCGTCCGCTCAGTTCATGTTCACACTACTACTGAGATAAGCGGCAGACAAAGCTGCAGCCCTAATACCGCTGTTCTGCGGGTCTCCGTCGCTGTCGCTGCCAGCGTTTGTATCTTGGAGGTCGCTGTAAAAGCAAGCCCGCCGCAAACTCTCCTTTGATTGCGTGCACGCCCTACTGCGGACCCTTTCTATAGTTGTAGGACTCGGACTTTAGAAAAATCAAGCAGGAAGTTAATTGAAACGAAAAGGAATACCCGTGCGTGGTCGTCAGTTTAATGCATGCGTCAAATACGGAGAGACTACGCTGCGACCAACGACAAAGCACCACGCCCCACAGCCGCACACAGGCACGGCCCATTGACTGAACCATAAATTAGCACGGATTAAGAAAGCAGAACGGCGACAGAACAGCATAGAGAAAAAAACTGAGCGGCATTACGGTTAGCTGCTTTTCTATGCTCAAAGAGTGACGAGAGTGAAGCAGCAAAATGAGTTTAAAACTACATTGACGGTCATGTACAGAGAATTCCGTTTTTGTGTGCGGGAATTTAAAAAATTCCTGTGAGCAAACTACTGGCCTAATCGGGAGCAAACTTCGCTCACGGGGTAGCATATTATGGTCTACGTTATTTAAGATGTAATTAAACGTCGGTACTTGCCTGCATTTCCTGAAATTAAGAAGAAACTGCTGTCAACTGCGAGAAAAGCTGTCGCAGACGAGAGCTATACGCGAGCCGAACAGCTGGTTTGACAGGGCACGCCATCTGCCGGAAGGCGAGGCAAACGCGTCAAACCAGCTGCTCGGCTGGCGTATAGCTCTCGTCTGCGACAGCTTTTCTCGCAGTTGACAGCAGTTTCTTCTTAATTTCAGGAAATGCAGGCAAGTACCGACGTTTGATTACATCTCAAATAACGTAGACCATAATATGCTACCCCGTGAGCGAAGTTTGCTCTCGATTAGGCCAGTAGTTTGCTCACAGGAATTTTTTAAATTCCCGCACATAAAAACAGAATTCTCTGTATATGTAGAACGGCAATAACTACTGCGGACTGAATTCAGTTAAGGCACGATCAAGGCGGCGCACATACACGTGGTTGAGTTTTGATACTTTCAGTTGCGAGGGGATCCTCAACTTGGCTTCACGGTGTTGAAAAACCTATTAATGTCATGCTGATAGCTATTAGGCAGCACAATTAGTTTTAAATTGACCTTGCGGCGAGTACAGGGTACGTGGCTGCTCCTGAGAGTCCGATACCAAGTTCACGTTGGTGACAGTCGGCTGCACGAAACTAACTATAAATAAGACAAATGGTGGGCCTTTTTCGCACACCTTAGGACTGCAAGTGCGTGCCCTGCGGTTTACTTAAATATCCCCGAAAACATGAAGCCAAATACGCATGAAACGGTTACAGCTACGAAACAGACGCGAAAAGTGCGACAAAAGCACATCTAGAGCAGACGACAATGGCAAGAGCTCACCTGTGAAAGTACAACCAGGTACAGTGGGAAGCGGTGTAGTAAGACACCGACGGTACAGACCACGCTGCCGCAATCTTCCACGCAGCAAAATTTCTTCACATGCCGCGAGCTCATCTTGAAATGAAGAGCTAAAGGATTCAAACGAGCGTGACAAAACGACGGGAAAGGTTTCGCACTTGCCGTACACCGAAGGAAATGATAGAACCAATAAAACTGCTGCACCGCTGCGGCGGGGTGCAAATCTAACCAAATGGTGACAGAGAAGCGACGAGCAAGGACGACAAAAACTTCTCAAAGGGGCCATTTCAAGGCCGACGAGCTTAATTTACACGCTTTCCCAGGCGCGCCATTGCAGACAGCTGGAGATAAGTAACCGCTTCGTAAGCTCCCGCGGCCACTGTGGCCGGGTACGAAACAAGGCCTGCAACGTCGCGCTGCAAATGCACCGCACACTCATAAACAGGGGGCGCAACAAGAGCGTTAGAAAAAATTACAAAATTCGGCGTAATGTATTGCTGAAATAATTTACCTATTTTATAAAATGTGGCATTAAAATATTCATTTCTTTTTGTTGTTTTATAGTATTGTTATGTGTACTTCTGAATTTCTTTATATAAGTGTTTTGGCCCCTAAAGTGGCTGTGCTGCAGTCGCGCTAAACTGTTTTTGGGCCCAACGTTCGCCACCATTCTGCATCCGCCTTGGTTCGTCGCGCAACCGCCCCGTTTCATTGCCGCGCTTGGATTAGCGGCAATTGAGCTTGTGTGCCGTGCCAAACCTGTTGTCGTTCTCCGTCATTCGGTCGCCTTCAGTGCGGCTTCACGCGCTGATATGAGCGCCACAAAGCGCAGCAAGCGGCGGACGAACATTTAGGCAGAACGTGCATCGCATCTGCGACGCCATTCGAGGAAGCATCGCTGTGTTGCACCGATGTCAAGCAGTTTCAAGCAGTTACCGATGCGCAAAACTGACGCTGTGATCGTTCAGCCATCACAAAATGCCAGGAAGTGGCTCGGGTTGAGTTCCAGCGACATTGTCGATTTGTTTGGAAATATATGTGGTGGCTAGGCAGATCACCAAGAATGCTTTTAGAACAGCATACGCCTAATGCCAGTCGCCTATCTGCATGAAATTTATCAAAGTGGTTTATTGGTTTATTAGGGTTTAACGTCCCAAAGCGACTCAGGCTATGAGAGACGCCGCAGTGAAGGGCTCCGGAAATTTCGACCACCTGGGGTTCTTTAACGTGCACTGACATCGCACAGTACACGGGCCTCTAGAAATTTCGCCTCCATCGGCCGCCGCGGCCGGGATCGCACCCGCGTCTTTCGGGTTAGCAGCCGAGCGCCGTAACCACTGAGCCACCGCGGCGGGTTATCAAAGTGGAAAACGTACTTCTGAAGAAACTTCCTTCCCCGACACCTCTTCGGACTGCTGTGAAATGCAAACGTCGACGCCTGCGGAAATACAATGTTTTCTTCTTAACCAAATAGATCATAACATCGATAGCGTCGAAGCTATGTTCTCGAAGCCGAATGCACAATTTCGGCCACACATTAGCCAAGCCAAGTGCGAAGTATGCCCTCCCCCTCACCCCCGGTTGATGAAGCGCTCCTAAAGAAACTAGCATCACGAGATTGGCTCTGAAACTACCATCACGAGATTGCTCTGGCTCTGAAACTAGCATCACGAGATTGGCTCTGAAACTACCATCACGAGATTGCTCTGGCTCTGAAACTACCATCAAGAGATTGGCTCTGAAACTAGCACCACGAGATTGGCTCTGAAACTACCATCACGAGATTGCTCTGGCTCTGACACTAGCATCACGAGATTGGCTCTGAAACTACCATCACGAGATTGCTCTGGCTCTGAAACTAGCATCATGAGATTGGCTCTGAAACTACCATCACGAGATTGCTCTGGCTCTGAAACTACCATCACGAGATTGCTCTGGCTCTGAAACTAGCATCACGAGATTGGCTCTGAAACTACCATCACGAGATTGCTCTGGCTCTGAAACTAGCATCACGAGATTGGCTCTGAAACTACCATCACGAGATTGCTCTGGCTCTGAAACTACCATCACGAGATTGGCTCTGAAACTAGCATCACGAGATTGGCTCTGAAACTACCATCACGAGATTGCTCTGGCTCTGAAACTAGCATCACGAGATTGGCTCTGAAACTACCATCACGAGATTGCTCTGGCTCTGAAACTACCATCACGAGATTGGCTCTGAAACTAGCACCACTAGATTGGCTCTTTTCTGTCTTGATTTCGAGACAGTTCACGGCAGCACACAGCCCTGGCGCGTGCCTACGTGACTAAGCCGTGTTCAGAGCACCACGATTACCAAGAAGCTGTCACCACCGAGTGTGTTCAGACGAGCAATCGTCGATACCCTTGGGGCTATGCATTCTGTCACGTTCACTGCATTCTGTCACGTCTATGCATTCTGTCACGTTCAGGGGGTTACGCTGCCGCAGTTGTCGCTAGAAGGCATTTCGAGGTTGAGGAATGCTGGCCTGCCTTCCGCGTCGGACGCCGACCATATTGCGCCAGTGCGCAGCATGCAGGTCACGCCATCGCTCCTCGTGCGCGCTCCCTCAAGCCCCACGCGCGTACTCGATCGGCGCGCACGTAGGACGCAACAGAGGCGGCAACAAACAAGGTGCGTCCGCGCTCACCTTGACTGTGCCAGAGCTGACATTGACACAGCTGTTCCGTCATTCCTTAACCATCCGCGTTGACTATTCATTCCTCCTGGCGCCAGGTTTTTCGACTATTGTTTTTCGTGTTTTTCGACTATTTCACCCCTCGAACGCTGGTATATCCCTGCCTCTGACGTCGCTGTTTTTAGGCAGACAGTGATCCAGCTCAAGAGTGCCTGTTCCAAAACCGCAGATCAACGACTTCGAACAGGCAGAACTATGGCACCAGAGCTCGGCAGGCGTTGCTGCCTGTTGTTTTCGTTTTTGAACAACTCTGCGATTGCGAACGGGTCACTAGATCGCCTCGTGAGAGTTTGTGCTGGCAGCGAATAGCACCGGCATGTACTACCTTCTCCGCGCCGAGCTTCCGTCGAGTAAAGCCCCGTAGCTTGGGCTTTGCCGTGCTTAGCTGTCCGTGCGTGACCTCCCTTTAATCCGGACAGTGACTGCCTAGGCACAAATGGCTGTCCGTGTGCGAAAGTGCCACCTTTTGTTCAAGGAGAGTTTGTGTCTAGCGGGGCCACAAAAGCGATGAGACATGGTTAGGGCTTTTGTGAAAATTGCTGTCTGTCAACCATGTAGTGAGCCAGCAGCGTAGCAGGGAGCCAGGCCACTGAAATTTACTTTCGAGGTACCAGATTGTAACGCTATGAAAAGTGCAAACAGCCCCGCAAGCAGTGCGGTTTCTTTGAGGACAGAACACAGCGCTGTGTTCTGTCGTCCTCTCTTGCCCTGTCACTTTCGCGCTTAACTATGGAAGTTCTTTGAGCACACACCAGAAAAGATCAACACGTGGGCTCGCATTGTTTTCTCGTGTGCCCCGTTTAATTGTCTCCAGACATCTGCTGTATGGGGATGCAATTCGCTGCATCACTGCGATAGCAGTGCAAAAAATGCCGGCATCGTGTGTGTGAAGCCGTAGGCGAGTGAGGCCTCCATGGTCCAGAAGCTCCACCCGCCTACCCATCTGAACCCCACCCTCTATCAACCCACCTGCCTACGCCCCGCGCAAGGCCTCCACCGCTAGAAGCCCACGCAGGAGGGGAACAGAAAAGCGACAGAAGTTCCGTAGTAGGTTATGTAAGAGCGTTTTGCGTCTCGTTACATAGTTTTTGGTCAGGCTTTATCTGAGGAATAAGACGGGCCCGGGCTTTCGGCAAGCCGTGGAGAGCGAGCCTAGAGTTCGAGTGCAACTTGTTGCGTCAACAATTTTTTTCCCTGTATGTATTTGTTTGTTCCTGTACACTTTTTTAAGTTTCATAAAAGCCCAGTGCCTCAGTTTGCCCGTGTGTCATCTTCCGTCCGTTGCCTGGTTGTGAGCAGCGCGTCCAACGCTAAATAAACGAGCACCTTGAAGGATCGAGGGGGAGAAGAAAAGAGAGATCTTTACTCCACCCAACTTCACCCTTCAGAAGAACGCGGCTGCTTGTGTGAAGTCTCGGCTGAAAATAAAAGCAGTCAGTAGAGTAGAAGCATCGAAGCAACCGTCGAGGGAAAATCCAACTGCTTTTGCAGAATTATCGCAGGAGTTGTATAACAGTCGCGTAATCTTTTTTTTTTTTCTTGTTGCGTAGCAGTAGGAGAATAGTATATGTTCTCCGTGGCGATGTCGTGAACTTCTTGCATTTAACAGTGGAATAAACTGATCAACTTACACAGGAAGAAAGCAAAGGAGGTGACTGCTCTGCGCTGCCGCGTTTCGATGGAGGCGAAAAGCAAGAGGCGTCCGTGTGCTGTGCGATGTCAGTGCACGTTAAAGAACCCCAGCTGGTCGAAATTATTCCGGAGACCTCCACCGGGGCACCTCTTCCTTTCTTCTCGCGCTCCCTCCTTTATCCCTTCCCTTACGGCGCGGTTCAGGTGTCTGTCGAGATGTCAGACAGATACTGCGCCATTTACTTTCCTCAAAAACCAATTTACATTTTCCTTCTTCACTCTGTGCCTGACTCATGACTGATTATTCTTTATTGCATTCAAGCAATAGACAGCAGGAGAGAAACCGATGCGACGAAAACAACTAAACTAACGGAGGTCAAGGTGTTCCATCGTAGAGTGACAGAGATTCAAAACCGCGTCCAATTTTCTCGGGCAAAAATTTGCAAATTGCAACACAATGTTATATAATTATTGAAGGTAATGACCCATTATCCTGATATGTAACAAAATCTTTCTTTTGAAGTGTTTCCAGCGATCGCATCAAACAGTTAAGACTCCCACAGAAAACCAATGGGGAACGGTTTTGACGGAAGCAAAAACAGGAATAGAAAAAAAATAAAAAACTGCTGTCGAGCGATCTGCGGATATATCGAATGTCAAAGTGAAATCTCACATACTGTGAAAAAACTGCGTTCATAAACAGTTTCACGCTCAAAAATGCTTTTGTCCAGAACTGCTGGGTATGCACACGAAACTTGCGCCTGAATCGTCAAGACATTATTTTCTGATGCGACAGCATAGCAGATTCCTTATTAATGTTGGATGTTTCTACGACTTCTTGTATTCGTGTGGTACGGGAACGTATTGTACTGCTTTTGGCAGGAAATGTTACCTGCAGGAAATATTTTGGCAGCAAGTATTACCTGTTGCCTGATGAGTGTGTCAGCTACAGGAACGGGGAGAGTGTGATCCAAGGCCTCGCATTGGATGCTTTAGCTGAGAAACCGAGGAAAGGAGGGCGTGATACACCAATACACGTGATACGCTGTTTCTCCCCGCCGAGGGTGAGAAGTCATAATCCTTCTCTGCTTACTTTCTGCCCGAGATTTTCGCACGCCGAATGGATAGCCGGCTAAGCCCGAGCACGAGCTCGTCAGTTTGCCACCGTTATTGCAATGCCCGACTGAGGCCGTTCCACCGCACGGGTCTCACGGGCGATCCTCGGGACACGCGCGGCCTTCAGAGCAGTGCCGAGCGGTATCCGAGGGCTAGCAGCAAGCATGCCAAGGCTGACGCGTGTCGCTGCTGCCACGTGCGGACCGGGTCGGGGAGCAAGGTGGCTCTCACGCGCCGTGGACGTGAAAACAACAACACCGGCCGAAGGAGCGCGTTTGCGGGGGGGTGCCATGTCGCGTGTAGTGGGACAATAAGCTCGAAAGATTATGCAACCGCCCAAAATAGCGCGTCAACGCTGCGCACCTCGGCGAGCGCGCGTGTGTTGTTTATTGTCTTCTCCGGGGCTTGGTGACATTCCTCTTTCCCTATGAGCCAGGTGGGCATCTTGCCAATTCTGGGGGCGTTAATCAGGCTGCGTCTTCCCAGACTTCCTGCACGCGTGTATTTTTTACAACAAAAGCAACAAAACAAACATTTGAACTATCATGTCTCCGACATTACTCGAAAACCGTGAGTTTGTTGCCACACCTGGCCAGGTTTAAAAGAAAGCAAGTGAGAGTCTCCAATACTTTTTGACACAGGGATGGCACTTGCAGTGTCACAGGAAACGTTACAAAACTGGAAAAACGTTGCTACCGTCGAAGATTAGTGCCCTAAGGACATCTCTCTTCGTGTTGTGAGGTTGCGTCCGTTGGATGGACTCAAATAGCCAAGTCCCTCGGCTGGACCGCAGAGATCTGTGGAGATAAACCAATAGGTTCCACTCGCCACGTTGGGCTCGCTCAGGTAACAGGTGGCACTAGACGCAGTATAAGAATGTGGTCTGTGCCACGTCATGTACAGTCGGCTACAGAAGTATGTGGACCACGCGTTCCTCAAACGAAGCCGATACCTCTGCTATTAGCTGGCGGCTGGAGACTAAACTTGTGGAGGTGACAGTTCAACTTGTGCTCTTCACCTCGACAAGTGTTGCCTCCAGCCACCGGATAATAATAGTGCTATCGGCTTCGTTTGAGAAACACGTGGTCCACAGATTTTTGTCCCTGACTGTGCGTGCTAGGAAGCGTGCACCCGTTTTGCTTCTTCGGCCTCAGCATCGTGTTCGGATGCCTTGGCATGTAGAGTAGCTCGCAAAGTACCAAAATGAGTGAAAGCACGGGTGCGGGTTACCACCCAATGCTAAGCGACCAGTAAATCGAGCGTGCTCGACATAGGCGTACGCGTACGATGCTTCCACTTCGTCATGCAGTAAGGATGACGAGCAGCCGTGGTCACAACGTGGTGTCCGGGCCCAGGAGTACGATGTATGTTCATTTTACGCTTCGAATGAACGGTGATCCTTATTGATCAAACAGTCCGTTGGGTACCGTATCTTGTCAAACATGAACGGCAGCACGGCCTGTTTCTCACTTCTATACGATATACTATAATGGAGCCCCTACGTCTTCCCTAAAGAACTAAAGCTACCATGGTTATGGTACACAAAAGCGGTTATGGCACGTGGTTATGGTATAAAAAAAAGCGGTTATGGAACTCGGCTGTGCTCGAAAGATGCGGGTTCGAGCCCGGCGAAATGCTAGAGGCCCGTGTACTGTGCGATGCCAGTGGACGTTAAAGAACCCCAGGTGGTCGAAATTATCCGGAGTACCGAGCAGCCTGAGTCGCTTTGGGGTGTTAAACCCTGTAAAAAATACCAAAATAAAGAACAAAAGCCGTTGAAAGATGAGGGCAAGGGTTCTCCGTATGCCTTACAAAGGTTTAAAGCTTCGGACGTGGCATAAGTACTCCAGTTTACGACTGAGAAACAAAGCATGCTGCCTGATTACTTTTTGCAGGCCCGTTACGATATCAAACGTGTAAACGGGATCATACACTTACTGTACGTTCCAGGCTAAACTCTGAAAGCTCGTTCGCTGCTTCTCACGGAACCTGCGCTGATCAGAAGGCGCTAAGATTGTTTCAGTGAGCAGCCAAAAGCTACCCCCGGCGGGGGTTTGGAACTCGCCGCAACCGAAACCACATGCCGAACTATCAAAGGCGCGTGTATGAGTCCTCATTTCTTTGTGGGGCTCACCCAACAAGCCATGTGTGACCAAGAATTCCCAATGATCCCAAGCAACTTTACTGTACCGCATACGCACGGGCTCTGCTCGTACTCCTGCATAGATGTATAAGACGGGCCTGGCATCGTCTCCATCATGTTCAACGTGTGGTGCGTGCGGTGATATAGGACATTATTCAGCGTGCTGTACTCTTTACAACGCGGAAAGGTGCGTGCTATTCGTTTCTCTCAAGAAAGCAGTACTCCTTCACAGCTCCCTTCAGGACATTTTATTCCCGCGCGGGAACCAATTCTGTAGAAAGGAGGCTTCACGTCTTCTTTTAAAGTACTTACTGGACACGGACCTAGTCTCCACATGGTGACTGCATGAGGGACTATTATTTGCGTTTGTGACTTCGGTGCTGGATTATGGGATTTAGTTATTGTAAGTGTCACTACGGTGGAGCGATTGCCAGTATATAGAAATCGCCAGGCTAACCCCACCTGTAGCTTACAGCATTTCAACTCAACTCGTAGCGCTGCTCGTTCTGCTGCTCACGCAGACTCACGTGATTTTAGCACGAGCGCTCATGCTCGTGCCTCGAGATATGCAATTTTCTAATCCTTGCGCGCAACCATAGGCGCCGAGTTTTGAAGCAAAAGCTTCACTGAGGGACCCCGTGCTTCAATCGCGGACCGTGCAAATTTGACCTTCAGCTGAGTCAGGGGTCAAACCGCGAAAAAGAGAAAGAGAAATTGAATCAACTTCCATGACTGGGAGTCGAATGCCGCGGCTGCGGAAGCAGATCTCCTTTAAGGGCCGCTCAGCGAGACCACTAGGCTATCACCGCTTTTTTTTCATGATATTTATTCTGCATGGTCATGTACAGAAAGGATATTATGAATATGTGTGTGTTTGTGTGTTTGTGTGTTTGTGTGTGTGTGTGTGCGTGTGCGTGTGCGGGTGCGTGTGCGCGCGCGCGCGCGCGCGCGTGTGTGTGTGTGTGTGTGTGTGTGTGTGAGAGAGAGAGAGAGTGAGTTAGTGAGTGAGTGAGTGGATGTGAGTGAGTTGAGTGAGTGAGTGAGTGTGTATACACACAAAAAAAAACTATTTACAGACAACGTATACGTAGGCGCTACGTGGCACAAACATAATATTAAACATATCATAACTAAAATGCCGGTAAGGATATACAGCGCATCAGGAGAGGAAACTAATCCGGTACAAAGTCTAATTCTTTGTAAACGTCCGTTACCTGCAGCAACATTCGCCTAAAATGAATTCTGGGCGAAACAACGGGTTCAACTAAGCTATCGCCGCAGCCAACACGACTCGTATTAGAGTACACCACACTCCCGCGGTGTGCATTGTAGAGCGTCGTCCTGCTTCCTTCTGCTCCGTCCCGCGGCACTGCCTGCTCACCGTCGTCTTCTACGTGGCAAAAATCCGCGCTTTCGCTCCAATTCGAATGTGGTAAAATTCTCTGTAGTTTTCAGTCTGCCGGGGGAGGGTGATTGGCCCATTTCGCACCCTCTGTCTTTTTCATTCGCCCTCCCTCCTCCTCCGGGCGTGCTCCTTGGCAAGAGATATTTATTTATTTATTTAGTTTACTCTCGGCAAACAGAGTATATTACAGAGGGGAACAGCAATTCACAGCGATATAGAAGATAAAAAAGGTAAGGGGCCCATGTCCTGGTTCTTGAGGAATCCCAGAACCAAGTCGTACAGTAGAGAGATCAGTACAGGAATGAGTGTTTAAAACTGCATAGCTTCATAACACAAATTTACACCGAAAATGATTCCCGTTTTAGGTATCCTAAATATGGTGTTTAGGTTAGTGTGTGACATTCTGGCCTAGCTTATATTGCCTAACACATGAAAGATGTCGCCTAGTAGCTAGTTACGCTGGAGATTGATAGGGTGATTTCACGTAAGATCGAAGAAAGCGTGGCTGCTTGGTCACTTCATTCACTCAGTGCTGGTGATCAACAAGTCACGAACGATACGTTGGCGCTGATATAAAGTGGCTGACGGGAAGAGTTTGTTTACTTTACCCTGCTGCGCGCTTTTTGTTCCTCCAGTGCAGTTCGCGGTTCCTGTCGTGAAGCGTCCGGCTGCAAACAGCGACATCGCTCTCGGCGACTCCCCGCCGCCAGTGTGAATGTGCCAGTCCGTAGCAGAATATATGCTGCCCTCTGACGCCATCGCCCAGCCCTCCCGCCCCCCGCAGTCAGCACCTATGCACGCAACAGTGCCTTGGTTTCGCTTCTCTACAGTTGAAAATCACGATGTGCCAGGAGCGGATAGTGCCACACTGAAACTGCCTGCAAGAGAATGTAAGCACTGCCGTTCTTGCGGGTGGTCGCACGACAGCTTGCGATGGGTAGCGGCGGGCCAGGTGAGCCCATTGAGATTAATTACGTTTTTGGAGTTTTCGGACGCAGCTGCTATGCGCGTCGGTTCTTAGCAAGGTCATTGAAATAAATACTTCCGCTTGTTTCTGTTCATAAACTGTGTTATTTGGATCCGTGTCCTTTGATCTACAGTTAACACTTGAGCCAAGAGCATCGACAGCACAGTTTTTATTCAGTACTCCTCTAAAGAGATCCTGTGAACTTTTTCATCGCTCCCTCCTCTGTCCCCACCGTTGTCGCAAGCAGCAGCAGTGGCCGAGAAGCCGGCAGAAAGCAACCACGTCTCGGAAAGAACTTCCTTTCTCCCATGACCTAAAATACAACAGCACGGCGTCACGCCCGTCATTTATGAGCCAAAGAAGTCG
The DNA here is from genome assembly GCF_055824585.1 of Amblyomma mixtum. Taxonomy (NCBI): domain Eukaryota; kingdom Metazoa; phylum Arthropoda; class Arachnida; order Ixodida; family Ixodidae; genus Amblyomma; species Amblyomma mixtum. Next base: position 15,896,455 of record NC_143021.1, read on the forward strand.
TACTTATACTCTACTACTGACTCGAGAAGACGGAGAAATACACACCACAAGTGCCATCTTTGTAGTGAACATGCAATTTTTTTTCCATCCGGACAATGAAAGAAATAAAGAATGAAAGGTCGAAAGAAGGAAAGAAAAAAAGAAAGAAGGAAAGAAAGAAAGAAGGACCAATCCCCCGGCGTCGGTATGGGCCACGTTTACTGAGAATAAAAAGAAGAAAGAAACAAAGAAACAAAGAAAGAAAGAAAGAAAAAAGAAAGAAAGGAAGGGAAGAACAAAAAAAGGAAGAAAAAAGGAAAGAAAGAGAGAAAGAATGAAAGAAAGAAGGAAAGAAAGAAAGAAAGAAAGAAAGAAAGGGAGAAAGAGAGAGAGAGAGAGAGAGAGAGAGAGAGAGAAAGGAACAAAGAAAACAAGCAAGAAAGACCAATCCCCCGCGTCGGTATGTGCCACGTTTACTGAGAAGAAGAACAAAAATAAAGAAAGGAAGTCGGAAAGAAAGAAAGAAATAAAGAAGGAAAGGAAGAAGGAGAGAAAGAAAGAAAGAGAGAAGGAAGTAAGGAAAGAAAGAAAGGAAGAAACAAACAAACGCGCATGTGCAACTCACTACCTTATTACACGCCACAGTGGGTATAGATAAAACGCGATGGCTTATCAAGAGATAGCAAGCATGTGAAGCTGGACACATAATTGGCAGCAGCCGCAGAAAGCATGCGATAAAGGAAGTGCACACAGGGCGAAATTCACGCTGTACACTGGTTCGAAGATGGCCTAGTTCCTTTGGTCAGAGGATAAATTCAGTGAATAAACATGAATTGGTTTTCGTACTACTAATGCACGTACTTATGCACTCATCCGAGCTCCACTGTTTTATTTGATCTGCCTGTAAAATTTCCCTCTCTAACTTTCCTTTCCTGCTGGCCATAACCTGTGTTTCATGGTGCAGAGGGGCGGATTGTTTGCATCCATTACTTTGGGTTGGTAGGTTTCAGCCTCACCCGTTCGTGATGGACAAGGCATGTTCTTTGAGCGTGTTATTTATGTTACGCATAAAAAATTTAATGTTAAGTTGAAAGTTAGGAGTTGCGGTGTGTACTTCTCTGTCTGTGTCTACGCCGAAGCTTTAGCAGTATGTGTCACTAACTTACCCGCCCCTGCATGCATCCGTATTCGTATCTCTGCATTCCTCGGAGAGCGATTACTCTCGCACACTTTCCCACGGCTGTGCAACAAACAGGCTGGCCGGGCGTCCACCCGAGAGACGGCGTGCCGTGCAGTGCTGACGCCAGAGTCCGTTGCTGCGGAGCCGCCCATTGCGCGTGTGTGCGGTCCTTCTTCGAAGCTGCGAGCGCAGCGTGCGCTCAAGGACGGCGAGAGAGGGAAGGGCGGTTGATGGGCAACGGCTGCGAGTGTGCGGCTGTCAGGAACACGGGTGGTCGCAACTCAGCGTTGACCGCCTCAGATGGAACGGGTATGTACGGCTCTGCCGTTCGTGACACGCATGAAACGTGACGCCCCTACTCCGTTCACGTAACTCTCCCAGGTCGTTCGTCGGGACATGACGGCCGCGTCTCGCCGTCACCGCGGAAGTTCTTGACATGCGGGCACACCGACAGTGCGCACGTCGCCCACTTGGCAGCCGCGCGCGTTTAGGCTCGCCAAAGCGCCGCATCGGGAGATCGACGTTCGGAAAAACCTCAGAAGAGTGACCTCCACAAATGCCGCCGGCACGCAGTGTGGCTGTAATCGGAAGGAACGGCAAGAAGCTTGCGTTCACGGCGTTGCTTTGCTAACACTTGTGAAATAGTTATGCCATTTTTTAACATGCAAACTACACCCTTGCTTAGATAAGCAGTGGTGGTGGCCTCCCTTTGCATGGGCCACGTGCACGCATCGTCTTTGGAGCTTTTTTTTTGTAAAAAAAAAAACTCGCAATCTTCCCTCGTTTTCCCGCTACTTTTGCATCCGACTAGTTGGTCACGTGGCTTAGCCGAGCGGAGGTCTTTGCGTAAGAACACACTAAGAGCGGTTGTGAATGACGTAGGTGGCCCAGCACCAGATGGCTTCGCGTCAACCACATCGACAAAGATGAAACCCTCTCCCTTCAGTAAACGCTCATTGGCTGAATTTTTGGGGCAAGGATAAGTGACGTACTTGGACAAGAGGCAAAAGAGTGTGAGTGGAGGAAGCGTTTTGCGTCACAAGGTCAGTATGAAATTCTGTCTTTACTTGCGTAGCAACGGTTGGGCGTCATTCGGAAGGCGTTTACTGGGGCAGGAAGAATGAAGTAGGATGAAGGAAGGTGCGTCTTACAGCGCATGTCTCGTCACCTACGTGCATTCGAGACGCCAGTGCTTGGATTCAACTGGCGACTCGATGGATATACATTTTTCAGTTTCTGGTGCAGTGTCTTCTGTTTTCTTTTTTTCGTGATTTCATGGTGCGACGAGACACGAAGATACGTACGTTACCCCGTGGTTGACCTGAAAGGTGTTCCGAGTACGGTAAGACTTCACCAAGACCTGACGTCCGAGGCACTTGTCTCGAATCTGCGGATGACATGGCAACAAGAAGAAACTGTGGCAGTGTTCAGGAGTTTGCGAATGTGTAGAGTGTGCACTGGTCATTACGAGCTGGCTGGAAAGTCATGTCGCTATAAACAGGTAAACAGGATACAATGAAAAAAAAAAAACGCCTGGCTCTTCGTCGCTCTCTCAAGCAAAATAGTGACAGTTGTACTGCATCTCACCCTGCACGAGAGCCGCCCACCTGAAAGACACGATCGGAGATGACTCAAGAGAGGGAACAACAAGCGCACAAGAGAAATAACAGAAAGGATAGCGGTGACGTCCGACTAAATTTAATTGCACCGGCGAAGCCACTTAACAGGAAAACCCAGGTGATTGTATTGGTGCCCAGCTGTCTCATGCACTGCAGAGGAGCTCCCTTTTCATTGCCAGTAATACCGATTGATGCTACAAGGATGCATAACCAACCGCGATATCCCTTTTGCTACCCTTTACTATCCCTGCTCGCTATCCCTTTTTTTGGAGTGCTGGTGCCGCTGAGGTCCGCGTCGAAATGGCAACCGCGCTTGTGCATAGGCAAGTGACCTGCCAGCGTGTGCCTGTCAGTACAGCGTCTTGCACTCCAGCACGAACGTTTATGCATCGACCCGTTTGGACGATGTAACTTTGCCCACTTTGCAGGGCATTTTATGCACTAGTGCCTGTTACGATAAGGTAAATCCTGTCTGGCGCTCCCTCGTGCAAGTCTGCCTTTTCCTGCATCAGACTGACGCGCCGGGACATTGTAACTACTCTGATTGTGGCGAAACATATAACGATAACCTCAGCACTGCACGAAACTTTTTGGGTAGTGTATAATGCCATTCATATATGGTGCCACAGCCAGTTCCCTGTTTCCCCCCCCCCCCCCCCCTTTTCTGAAGTCCTTGCCCTCTTTCTCTCGACTTGCGGTCGTTTCTAGAATGACACACTCAGCTAATTTGAAAGTCCGTGCAACCTATTGTAGTGCATGTTGGATGATTCCACGGACGGTGGAGAAAAAATGTCTGCCTCCCCCGTAACTGAGAGTAGAGTAAGCATGAAATGCAGGACGATGCAGAAGCGTACGGGGACACGACGAGACGCATGCCTGACAACGTATATGCAGCGCGTTCGAAACTGTCTAAGTTCGTAGAGGCGAAAGCGTTTTCCGCACCACTTTGCCTATGTGACACTGGTGACGTCACCAATGAATTACGTCACAAATAATTGGTGACGAAGTAATGACAAAGTACTAATTAGTGACTAATTACTGATTAATGACTAAATACTAATCAACTGCTAATTAATGACGCTTAAGCTTCGCCTTTAGGAGTGGAACGCTACAGCATGTTGTAGCGCTGCCACGGAGTCCACGGAACGCCACCACCCGTTCGGCGCGATGCCTTGCCCTTCGAACGCGACGCCTTTTGAGGAAAGGAAATTACGCAGTAATTTTCTGTCATCTCTGTGGACACCCGAACCGCACCGTACAGGAAGGGAGGAACGCCAACACCCGTTCGGCGCGATGCCTTGCCCTTTGAACCCAACGCTTTTTGAGGAAAGGAAATGGCGCAGTAATTCATCTCTGTGGACATCCGAACCGCACCGTAAAGGAAGGGAGGAAAGCCACCACCCGTTCGGCGCGAAGCTACCGGCGCTTGTAGGCCGGTCCTGTGAGGAGGTCGCCATTGCGTTGGCTGCATCTGATTCCAATTCAAAAACAATTATTTCCGACTCGCAAGGGGCATGTCGGAACGTCGAGCAGGGCTGGGTACCATATCTAGCCTACCGCATTCTCCAAAACAGCGTCTACACCGGGGACCCCGCGCACCGGCGTATCGTTTGGGCTCCTGCTCACATGGGCCTTGAGGGAAATGAGGCAGCTGACGCCGCCGCCCGCGCGCTCTCTCACCGGACATTCCCCTCCGACCCCGACGATCAGGAACTCGAATTCACTCCCGCTTACTCCTTTAAAGACATTGTTTTACATTATCAATCTGGCCATGGTCTTTATCCCCGCCCGTGTAAAGGTCTCTCAAAGGCGGAGGAGCGGCTTTTGCTTCGCCTGTATACCAATACTTTGCTGTGCCCGGCAGCTCTCAAACACTTCGACCCTTCTTTCTCGGGCAGCTGTCCGCACTGTGCGGAGAAGTCTTCGGACATTTACCACATGGTGTGGGCCTGCCCCTCCAACCCTGCTATCCCCCCTAACCCCAACCCAACCCGGGAGGACTGGGAGGCGACCCTGCTCGGCTGCTCTGACCTGCAGGCCCAACGGGCCTTGGTCGCGCGAGCCCGGGCGGCGGCCGACGCCACTGGGGTCCCGAACTAGGGACCTCCACCTAGTACTTGTAAGGGCTGGCCCCCTCCAGGCCAGCTCATGCAATACCTCCAGTAGTGCATGTGTAAATAAATGTTTTCCACCACCACCACCTGTAGGAAGGCTTAAAGGGTCTCGTTAAATCTCGTTAAATCTCGTACGGTGCCCGGATGTTCTCGTTTCAGTGCCCGGATGAGTGGAATTCAGTGCCCGGATGTTGGCTCTCGGTCTCGGCGTGACGTCACCACACTGCCGACAACGGGAGCTAAAAGCATTTCGTGCTTAATATTCACTATCGACGAGCGCTCAATGACCGATGAGCTGAAGGCCATCCGATGTCTCGGTCAGTGAGGGCTGTTGGAGCGCCAACACGTTCTTCTACGTTGAAAACTTCTATATTACACCCGCCCGTACATCGACAATGTGCTTTAGTTCAGACCGGTTGGACTCTGATTGCAGAGATATACAAGTAACGTCCAAACGTGGGCTTGTTGGTTCATATTTCTGATTTGTAGCGCATCAGCAGACAAGGAACGCAGAACGAGAAGGACTGACACAGCGCAAACTTGCAACAAATTTATTTGGAAAAGGAGCAACTGCTTATGCTTGCTACATATGCCGCGATATAACAAATTAAATGCGTGTAATCACTTGGAACGAAGGTAATCTAGTTTTTTGGGGGGCGGACGGACAGACGGCAGCTCACGCAAATACTCGAAGTCTATTCTGTCCCCCTCGATAATTTTTCGTGTGTGGTCTGGCCCACACAGTGCTGTCCGCAGTAGTGTAAATTTTGGTACACGCATTGTTTGCATTCTACAAGCGGAATTTGATGCTGTTTACTGCATTCGTTAGGCACTTAACTGTACGTCTGGTTAATTTGCATAGCCTGTCTAACTTTTCGGGGGCTGAAGAAACAACTCATACCTCCATCTGTTTCGCAATTTGCTTCTGATTATGAGATTTGTTTGCGGTCTGTGTATATTTGTTTCAGTCCATCATTTCATTAAATAAACTTATGATGCAGAGACGTAAGCTTCAGCGCATATTTATTTATTTGATATATCTAAAATGTCTGATTATTCAGTATTACATAACAGGTTCGGCTTTTCAATTTTATGCTCTCTTCGGTGGCTGTTTCCGAGTTACGCAGCATGGAGTTATGCACGACATTGGCGGGAAGGTCGGAAGGGAGGTTGGCCCTGTAGTCTTTCATCAAGGTATAGAAATCTACAACTGTCCAACTGCGCGCAGATGGGTGTTTACCGGTTTCTGCAGTTTACAATTGACTTGATATTGGGGTCATTTTTCGGTGAGTGAACGAATTGATAAAGAGAGAACAATGCGGAGACTTTGTGGCAACATCCTAATGATAAAAGGTAAGGTTCCAGTTTAAATATTTTAGGCTGATGCTGCAATGGGAATAAAGAAGACTAGGCTCAGGCAAAAGAAAGGACTAATAATGTTCAAAGATATGTTAGGCTTGGTACTAGATTTCGGATGCATTCTTGTGCTTTGCCCTGTTAGCCAAACGAGTGTCTCAGCCAGGGTATGCCGATTCTACTTCATAGTGGGCTATTATTAGGGAACTGTGTAAGCAGCCAGAAGAAGGAGTCATTCGCAAATCGAGGTAACCAGAGATCCTGGTTGCCATCACCATTAATGACTGTTACACGGCTTGCCGAACTTGACGCTACTACACAACGTGATTCCAACCCATATGTCAGTAGTTATGGGTGCTCTTAATAAAACACGATGCACTAGTTGGCGATGTAGTGCTTCTAAAGTAATTCAGCGTTACTTATTTCCGACTTACTTCCGCATCGCCCGGTTCAGCCACAGTAATGCAGTCTATACCCTACAAGCCCATTCTGTGACATTTCAGCAGTCATTTTTTCAGCGTACTGCACGAGACTGGAATGACCTGCCCACCGAAGTTGCCATTATCATCAACCCACTAGAATTCAAGCGGAGCGTCGCAAACCTTTCATCTTAACATTTTTTACCATTGTTTGCCAGGTACCGTCCACTCCCTCATGTAATGTCTCAACCGAGACCTTTGAGGAAATAAATAAATAAAGAAGAACAAAGCACACAGCAGCCGTCCTGTCATATCTGTCTGTGTGCTCGTCTGAAATAAGTAGCGCTGAACTACTTTTTCACGGACGATTTACGCGCACAGCGGCATCATTGGCAACTGCTTCTCTTCGCCGGCCAAACAACTGAGGCTTCCTAATGGCATGAAGCCTTTTTTCTGGGTCCTGTAAGGGTATGTGAAATGTGTTACCTGCAAAGCGCATGGCGGCACGCTGCTTCGCGTGCAGGCAAGGGCATGTCTTCACAGGCATGTTGGTAACTTCGCGAGTTTAGGAGAGCGAAATCATGTTCAGATGTGGCGTCCTCTAACGTGACGGTCTAATGCATTGCGCTTTTTGAATTGCTGTTGGAGACGCGGAGTCTTCCCCGGCGCAAACCTCTTCAAACGCTGCGTTATTGATACCAGGAGGCGCTTTGGGTCTATTATCATCATCAGCGCCCGTGTTTGTTTACAAACGTCAACACCCTGTTATATACGGTTAAGTCGAGCGCTTTATGTTCTGCCAGCAGTGCTGTTAAGCTCCAGAGCACTTTCTGTTTGAAGAGAAGCATCGTAAGCTTGCGCGTCGCCTGCCCCGGTGTCTTGACAAACACCGCGCAGAAGGCTTCGCTTGCCTCGCTGCCTAATCAAAACCAGCGCGACACACGTTGTCTGTTCCGTCCTCTGCACCGGTGCAAACAATTCCAAACGCGGTGCCATAGATAGTCGAAGCGATTTTGGCTCGGGGCAACCTCCAAGAAGTGGCCTGGAGAAAACGGCTTTCTTTCCGGCCCTGCAGCGATGGTCCATCGTCGGCCAGAAACAATCGTACACGGCGTGTAATTGCAATATCTCAATGATACAATACCCCCACTTCCGGCTTCGCCTCTCAGCACTTGTGGCACCATTTTAAACTGCGATACAGGATAAAAAGCGTCTCAAAGTGAACCTAAAATGTAATGCGCATCCAAGTAAGCCTGCATATCATTTACGAGCTTTTAATTTTGTGTAATTACATTCTCTCAACGGTTCAGTACCCTACGGCTCCTGACTCGTTTCACAGCTTTGTAAGCGAGTATGAGTGGCGCGGTGTGCCACAGCCTACCGTCGTACTAAGTTCAACTGCGCTTAGCGTGGTGCTTATATTCCGCAACGATGCGAAATTGCTCAAGTTACACTTACGTGCGAAAATAGCCCTACCTTCGGCATGGCGCCGTGGTAGCCGGAGCATGGTATTGCGTTCATTTGCTTCGTTGTCTAGCGTGCCATCGCGGTCCGGCTGCAGAAGATGCCAAGCTTCACGGCGCGAGCACACTCGATTTTTCGTGGCTGCCCAACCGAATTCCGGCGGCGCGCTATCCCGTTCCCGTCGGGCTGAGCGGGCGCTGTTAAATACATTTGAGGAGACTCGACAACAGCCTGTGTCTGCTGTTGTTCTGCACAAATTTGGTGACTCAGGACTTCCAGTCCCCGCTCCCTGCTCCTGACCTGTGCTTGTCTCAGCCACTTCGCTAGGCGCATACTGCAGCCCGGAGCTCGATACCGCGGCTGCCTCCGCCTGTCTGCCGTCCATCGGGTAAGCCATGGCCATGGGTCCCTCCGCGCAGGTACAGTCTTCGTCGCATCTTATGCCATCACTTCGTGAGCCCGAGGTCTCATCCCTCACGCTCCCGACTTCTGGTCATTGGACTTAGAACTTTGGTTCCTCACAATCGAGGCCTTGTTCCGGCGACACCGCATCACTTCACAGATGGCCATGTTCGACCACAACATTGGTGCGCTCACGCCTGCTACTTCCGCTGTTGTTCGCGACGTCCTACGCTCTCTGCCTGCCAATCGCCTTTATGATCATCTTAAGGTCTTAAGGCGACGCTCGTCCAGCGCACTTCTAAACCGGAGCCACGTCATCTGCAGCAGCTTCTCACCTCGGAGGAGCTCGGAGATCGCAAGCCTTCCGAGCTGTTGCGTCGCATGACCTTCCTTGATGGGTGTCTGGCTACTTTCACCGGGAGCGCCCTCCTGCGGGAGCTCTTACTGCAGCGCCTGCCTTGCAGGCGCGCATGATCCTGAGCGTGTCTTCGTCTCAGACCCTGGATTCTTTGGCTCAGATGGCCGATAAGATTGCCGATGTCGGTTTCTCCTCCGTGGCCACAATTCATCGCCCTCCTCCCCCTCATTTCCCCAGCGCAGCTGCTGACGACTGCCGAGCGCGTCTCACCGATGCTAGGAACTCACCTGGCAAGCAGCGCGGCTTAAGAGCTGATTTTGCTGCCCTTCGGACCTGCCGGTCTCCTTCCTCGACTTCACCCCGCCGTTCCGACCCCAGTACTCCTAGCACCCGTCCTCCGTCCCCCGGGACCCTTTGCTGGTACCACCGTCGCTTTGGATCTCACGCACGGCAGTGCCGCCAGCCCTGGGCCTATGTGGGAAACAGTGGTGCCAGGACAGTGAAGGCGATCGGTGTTGTCGGCTCCACTCTTAGTGGCCTCTTCCACATCACCGACTGTGTTACCAAAGTCCGCTACCTCATCGACACTGGCATCGAGGTCGGTCCTTCCTCTTACGTTGGCCGAAATACGCCCTCCTTCAGACTCGGCTCCTTTGACCTCACTCAACGCATCGGTCATACAGACATATGGTGACGTCGACAGGTGAGACGTCGGTGACTCTTGACATCGGGCTCCGATGTACGTTTCGCTGGGTCTTTGTCATCGCGGACGTGCGCTCGCCAATCATAGGCGACCACTTCGTACAGCACTACAAGCTCCTAGTTGACATGCGGCAAAACCGCATCCTGGATTCTGAAACGAGCTCAGCAGTCCAAGGCTTTTCTTGCCGCGCTCCACCCTTCCGGCTCCTCCAGGCGCACAACACCGTTCTCGACCATTGGTCCTGCGTACTTGCCGAGTGTCCGATGTCTTCCGACCACCGTCCCTTCAAGCGCTGTTCGCTCACAGCGTGCCCTATCATATTGTGACGACTGGACCTCCCATGTTTGCTCGCTCTCGTCGACTCTCACCTGATTGCCTCGCTGTCGTGAAATAAGAATTTGAGCACATGCTGGACCTCGGCTTCATCCGTCCCTTCGCAAGTCCTTGGGCATCACCCCTCCACACGATGCCCAAAAAGACCGGCGCCTGTGCGGCGATTACCGTGCTCTTAACATGGTCACAGTGCCTAACTGCTTACCGATTCCTCACATCCAAGAATTTACTTCGGGCCCTTGATGGCTGCGCCATCTTCAGCAAGGTCGATCTTGGGAAGACGACGCCTTTCAGGTGTTGGAGGGCGTCTTGCTCCCTGACTGCCATTCCCCTCTTTTTTGATAAGTCGATCGGTCACCCTCGCCGCTACGTGCCCCCCCCCCCCTTCCGACGAACCGTCTTTGATGCCTTCCAATTTTTGGCCCATTATGGCGCTCGCGCCACCCAACGGTTTGTCACAGCTCGTTACGTCTAGCCTCGCACCAACGTCGACGTTCGCCACTGGTCGCGCGTGTGCCTCAGCTGTCAGCAGTCCCAGGTGCATCGACACACTGCGGCTCCTCTTGGCACATTTCCGGGTCCGGACGCCCGCTTCAGCCATCTGCACGTCGACATTGTCGGTCCCCTTCCTTCCTGCGGGAACCACCGCCATTTACTCACCGGCATGGACATGTTCACCAGATGGCCTGAAGCGATGCCCCTTCTGGACATAACGACGGAGTCGATCGCACGAGCCCTCATCTTTTTTATGATAAGTCAGTACGGTGTCCCTTCCACAATTACGACTGACTGCGGTCGTCATTTCGACTCCCCGTTTTTCGCCAACCTATCTCGGCTTCTCTGCGTCAGTCCCATCAAGCCGACCTCATACCACCCGATTCCCAACGGTGTGGTCGACGTTTTCACTGGCAATGAAAGGCTTCACTTATGGCGTCAGCTTTCCCTTCACCATGAATTGAGCGCCTACCCTTTGACCTGCTTGGCCTCCGAGCCTCGCTTCGCAATGACTCGTCCACCTGAGCAGCAGAGCTAACGTTTGCCACTACTCTTCGCATCCCTGGCAAATTCTTCGAGCACTCGCCACCCATGCCTGTTGAGGTTTCGGGCTACGCCAGCCGTCTACGCAGCCCACCCTTACGGTCACCATATGATGGTCCGTTACAGAGGGTACAGCGTACTCTTAAGCACTTTCTTCTGCTTTTCAAAGACCGGCAAGATGCAGTCTCCGTTAACCGTCTCAAACCAGACAACTGACTACGACGTGAACGTCAGCTGAGCAGCTGCATCCCCTCCTGACCGTGCCGGCCTTCGTAGAGTACGGTTCGCGCCAACACCAGCCGCTCTTCGCTCTTCCGCCCTTAACCATGGCTTTATCGCTAGAGGGAGGGGCTTGTAGCATGCCATCGTGGCCCTGCCCGCAGAAAATGATAAGTCCCAAGGAGCGAGCCCATTTGATTTCTGTGGCTGCACAACAGAATGCCGGCGGCGCGTTGTGCCGCTCCCGTCCGGCTGAGCGGTCACTCTTTAATATTTTTTTGCAGACCCGGCAACAACCTGTGTCTGCGGTTGTTCTACACAGTTGCATGAGCATTGTGAAATTCTAGAGAGTGTTATTGTTCTGGAACAAAACTGTTATTTAACACTGACCTAAGGCGTGTCATCGTCGCTCGATACCATGGCTCCCCGACCCAATTAATTACAAGACAGATCCTTCACGACGTGCTTTCCGCCTGGACAAAAATAGCGGCCACAAAAGTAACAAGCACAAACGAATGTTAGAGTTTTTCAAGCGTAAATGTTGCAAGAAGAAGCTAGAAATTCTGCTGATTTTTTTTGTGTGTGTGGGTGTAAAAAATTAAGAAAAAGCAGACTGTCAAGCAAGTTTTGTCTTCAGAAGTTTATAATGCGCCCAGTGGCCAGCATGCATTTTCGCTTACCTCTTTGAAATAAGCTGTTCAGTTACGCATAAAATAAGGAAACGAAGCGACCATACACACGCACACATTATGCCGAGGCGAATGCAGAGGATCCTGCCAGACTGGGTACGACTGGGTACGCTTTTCCTTATATTTGAAGTATATTTAGAGTATATTTGAAAATGGACAGAAATTTCAAGGCAAAATAATTTCATTTATGTTAAAAATAATTTACAGTTCGAGGTCGTTCAATTTTTTATTTCTGCGGCTCTGGCGACGGAAGGAAAGCAAATATCTGAATAGGAAGTCTGACTGCGATGCGCAGTGAATTTTCATTCCTGGTCTGGACGCATGTTTTTTATACCTCGCGGTGCGCTTACCGATTAGCGGAGGCAAATTGCGAAAATAGCGGCGTCGGAAACACTAATGAGAAAGGCCCGTGGCGCTTTTCGCAGTACGCGTAGCATCAGCCAGCGTCCGGACGGTCTCTTCCTGCGTATTCCTTCGTCTTCTGCAGCGTGCCGCACGGACCACGGTAAGAAGCGCCGCCGTCACGTACGCAGCAAATGACTTCCTTCTGGAACTCCCTTGCAGGACTCCTGGTCTGAACGAACCCACCCTCATGCCTGATGGTCCGTTCTTTAAACTTCAGCCAACGTCTTTCGTCCTTTTGAGATTTCCTAACTTTTCTCTCCGGATAATTTTATTTTTCAATGTGATCACGGTGCTTCGTTTTTGTTTTCACTTTGCCAGAAGACGACCAAGAGAAATGGCGGCTTTCTTCGAGCGAGACAAGCTCCCCGTAGCTCTCTCACCTGTAAACACTGTGGCCAACGGGCCAATTACAATAACATCTTGTAGGATTGTAAAATAGAGCCACCTCCGGGTGATCTAGTTACCGCTCCTTCTCTCGAGCGGTAGGAGACCGTGCTGGCTAGCTCTGACCCCAGAACGTATGTTTTGGTGGTGGAGTGGGCTGACAAAGTCGTCGAGGGCTATGTACTCTCGACCACTTAACGCGACTTCTTAGCAAGCTCTTTCCGGCCAATAAAATATTTTATAATCAATCAATCGCTCACCTGTTCTTGTCATGCGCCAGCACCGCATGCCGATAAGAACAACATATTTTTTCTCTAGAAATCAGCCCGTCCACTTACACTGAGCCATTATACAGCGCGATGGCGGCAACCCTTTTTGCAGGCACACCCGTCGCTGTAGTTTAGAGGCGGTGGAGTTCGACTACTACTTTCAAATGCACTAGATCGAATCCCGGCCGTGGCGGCCGAATTTCTATGCTGGTGAAATGGAAGAACACATGTGTGCTGTGCGATTTAAGCACACGCTGAAGAACCCTGGGTGGCCCAAAACCAGTCCGGATTTGTCCGTTACGACATCCCTCACAGCGCATGTGCCGCTTCGGAACGTTGAAACCTCCTCACCAGTAGACTACAAATATCACCTTCACAGGTGCCCTCACTCAAGCGCAGAAAGACAAACTGCAAGCACAACCTATGCTTGCGCGTAACGCCCGTATTAAGGTGGAATATATTATCGCCGGTGGAGCGAGAGCACTTGACGTCCGTGCTGTTAAATGTTCCGCTAGCTGGTGGCAGCGTATTCCTACCAGGGAGGTCCAACGGAGTTGCTCCGGTGGCATGAATAATGCAAAAGGTCCCTCCGGTTATGCAGTTGCACGTCTATTGAAGTGTACGCAGGTGTCGGCGCCGGAATCGCATCAATTACCCTCAATGTACCCGTCCAACTCGTTTCCTTTTCTGTTTTTAGCGCCACAAGAGCCAGGGCGCTCTTTACGTACACGCAGGGTGGTGTGATGGTCTATACTCACGGTTAAAAAGAGAAAGGAGTGCCCGTCTTTCTCGAGTCGCTCCTTCCTTCTTTGCCGGGTGAAAAATTCAGAGGGGCCACTTTGTTCACCTAAAGTGCGGTGAGGCGAAAGCCTTAAGCGAAGTGTTGCTGCTTGCGTCACTGATGTGTGGTTAAGATGTTAATTAAGTACCCGACTGTTCGTGAATCTTAGATGCTGGATACACTGGAGGGCGCTTGGGAGGCATTCGTCTGATTCGACGCCTTTCTGCAACACCCTCCAGCGTCCTAGACAAGGACAACTACGTAGGCAATAAAGACAAAAAAAAAGCAGAAAGTAGCGTAGCCATTGGCACGCTCAGCTGCGGAACGGAAAGATGGTGGTTCGAATCTTATCCTGCACGAAGTTCTTTTTTCTGGTCTGACTAGAAAAAGCGTGACACCTCTGCTGACAACCTTCTGTCGACAACGATGAGGCATTAAAGGCTTTCATCTCAATAAGAAAGTTTTAGTGCGGTTACGTGATACGCCTCATTGGGGAAAGAAAGCAGTGTCGTATAATCACCAGGTGCCAGGTTGCGTCGCCTGCCACCAGCCAACCGCCGCAGGTGGTGCTCTAGAAGAGCTCGAGAAGAGCAGCCTGGGTCTCACAAGCCCCGCCAGTTACGCAAGGCGAAGACATCAACAGCTTCGAATGATACCGCATTACCAACACAGAATGTAACGACGTGTCCCTGTCAATTTTTGGAGACGCATTGAATGCATGATTCAGTTTCATTCCAAATTTGCATGTCCACGATTTCTGCGAGTGCATTTCCACGCGAAAACATTATAGGTCCCGTTCACGAGAAAAACCCAGCGTCCGTCCGTGCCACAAAACAAATGTTTGGGTTTCAACGCACTTAAACCGAGCAGACGTGTGTTTAGCCCGATTGGCTCATGGTTTTGCTTTTCTCTGTCATCGGCACGTCTGGTGACGATATAATGTAATGTTATCTAGCCTTGCTGTTGTTTTTGTTTGTATTTGTAGAAGTGAGTTCCACTGTAGTTTTCTGTTCTTTTTCTTGTTTTCTGTTGTTTTCGTTTATGAGTACTAAGCCTGTATCATATTAAATATGTATGTATATGTTTGCATATCAAGAATATGTTACGTAATGCCGCCACTCTGCCAAAATAAGGGATTGTGGACCCGTCAAGCTGTCCAAGGACAGCTTTTTTTCTACAATCCCCCCATCTGTATTTGATGGTAAATAAAGATTTTCATTTCATTTCATATTATTCTCAAGTTAAGCTCTGAAGTTGAAGTTGAAGTTTATTTCTCGCTCTCAGTGGTACAAGTATTACTTACAGTATACAGTATTACAAGTATTACAGTGGTACAAGTACAAGTATTACTGGGAGAGAGAGGACGCAGGGAAAAAAGCTGCTTGAATGCAGCTTGAGAGGCACCCTGCGCCCACACTGCTGAGGCAACGTATTGCCTCAGTTGTTAGTTTACAAGACAGCTACAGGTGAGGCACTCGAAAACAATAAATAAAGTATCAACATGAATATAATATCTACAGTGGCACTTCAGCATTAGTATCACAATCACAACAAAAAGCGTCATAAATACTCAAAAAACCAAAAGCATCACATCAACCAGGTGTACAACAGCAGAATTCACACGTCTTACAGCTTTAATCACAGTTCGGAACAAGTTGTAATTAAACGTCTTCAAAAAGATACAAATTGTTTTTAGGCTCTTTACCGTGATGCATTTTAGCGATATGTTGTTATTTTCTAAAATGTTTAGGTATTTCGACAGAATAAAAGATAAAGATTGCATACCGTATTTGGTCCGACAAAGAGGCAGTGACCAAGGAAAATCTGAGCGGGTATCGTAGACGGTTGAATAGCGAGACATTTTTAGAAGTGAGAGAGTGGTTTCATTGTTAGTAAAAACCGCAGTTTTGTACATTGATAGCAATCTGAAAGGAAACAAAGAAGTGAACTTTAGAATGCCAAATTTAATGAAGTATGGATGTGTGTGGGTCTGCCTCGATACGTTTGCTATGAGTCTAATTGCCCGCTTTTGTACTGTTATTAGTTTGGATATGTTGTGTTGGGTCGTCGTTCCCCAAACTGTGAGACAGTAAGTCAGTGATGGGAGAAAGAATGCTTGATAAATGAGGACCTTTACTCGAGACGGAAGTGTGTCCCTATGTTGGCAAATAATACCGTTGAAGCGATTCAGTTTTTTCCGAACATGATTGACCTGTTCGTCCCAGGTGAGACACTCTGAGAAGATAACTCCTAAGCATTTTATGTTTTTCACGATTGCAATTGTTTTGCCTCCTAATGATAGGGTGAAATTGGTGTGAACAGTTTTGTTTCTTGTTCGGTATAAGACGGCCTTCGTTTTTTCAGAATTAACTTTTAGATGATTATTTCTCGACCACTCGTGAAGATATTCCAGAAACTTATTTGCTCGCGAAAATAATTCGGCTTCTGTGCTACCCGACAACAGTGCTGTAATATCATCAGCAAAGCCCACAAGGTCAACGGCAGGGGTAGAAAAGATGTCATTAATGTAAACAAGAAGAAGTAAGGGCCCCATTATGCTGCCCTGGGGAACACCAGAGAGAAGTGGCTCAAGGCTAGATAACTTGTTATTATGAGAAACCATTTGTCTGCGATGAGCTAAGTATCATTTGAGCAGAGACAAAGTGACTCCCCTAATTCCGTAGTGTTCCAGTTTTTGCAGCAGCAGATTATGGTTGAGCAAGTCGAAGGCTTTTGAAAAATCGACATAAATGCCAAGGACCAGGCATTTCTTGTCAAAGGCTTCAACTATTAGTTCTTTTTGTTTAATCAAAGCTGTCTCTGTCGATTTTTTAGGCCTAAAGCCAAACTGTTGGTCAGATAGGACACCATGCTTATCTAAAAATTTAGTTATTCTGGAACACATAATTTTTTCTAAACCCTTTCATAACACAGGCAGGATCGAGATCGGCCGGTAATTTGATAATTCTGATGTGTCGCCTCCTTTATGAATGGCAATAACTTTTGCGACTTGCATTTCTGTCGGAAAGATCCCTGTAGCGAGAGCAATGTTGTAAATGTGAGTTAACGGTGCAGCAAGTCAATAATAAACTTAAAAGGTTTTATGCGGAATCCATCTTTGTCCTCTGCACTGCTACATTTTAGGTTGCTAAAAACTGTCACGCCTTCAGCTTCAGTTGTGGGGAAAAGGAATACAGACTCGGCAACAATTGGTGTTTGCAAAGCGTAGCCGGGATTCGGTGCGGTGGAAGAAAGTAGGGTTTTTGTGATACTCGAAAAATGTTCATTAAATGCATTTGAGAGATCGTCTCCGGTAATAACGATGCCGTCTTTCATTACTGAGGTGACAGGAGATTTGGGATTTCGGTTTAAGAGTTTATTTAGTTGGAACGATTTCGCACTCACATTTTTACCAGACATGGATGAGAAAGTGCTGTTGTACTGATCTGATCTGTTCCCGCCACTGATGGAAGTTGAAGAAGCCGACGAGAAGCAACACGAGGTGTGATCGGCTGCGGAGATGGTATAGTGCTCTCGTGAAGTGCTCAGCGACATGATCTGTTCGCATCATCACGGGTTCGAATCGCAGTCGCGGCAATTTTTATTTTATTTATTAATTTATTCAAGATCAAGCTTCGGCGATGGCCCGGTTTTTCCAGCCTTGGTCATGAAGCAGAGCTTTCGCTCTGAAGGCAGCTGGTGCACCGGGTTCTGTGCAACCTGCACACCATGGCAGTTGGCAGTGAAATTAATTCAAATAAATTCAGTGCAACTGCCACCTGACCACCCTGGTGCTGCCCATGAGCCTTTCAGGAGCTCAGAAAGAGCAACCTTGGTCGCACAAACCCCACCGACGGCTGTACTTGAGGATGGCTGTACTTGAGGCTGTACTTGAGGATTTTGGGCAGCGACAGGGGACACGCTGACAGCTCCGGCTAAGGCAATTTTCTGACTTTTTACAGGTCAGTCTTCTTTTTCTTGTACCGATTGCGTGGATTTTTTTTTTTTACTCTGTGTGTTCTCTGTTGCTGCCAGAAACTTGTGCTGTAAACATGGGTGATGATTTGATATGCTTGACATGTTCAACAGAAATAGACAAAGATGAATCCTACCTGAAGTGTAATGAGTGCAATTATGTCTATCACTTGGGGAAATGCACTGGTATCGCCGAAGCTCAGTTTAACGGCATGAGGGAAACGACAAAAAAGGCATGGCGATGCCAGACGTGCCGAGTAGGGCGATCACGAGGTGCATCGAAGAAAGCTAGTTCCTCAGAGGCTGCAGAGGAGACAAACGAAATGTCCCACATTAGTCTAGCTCTTGTGGACATACAGGAAAAACTTGCGACCCTTCTGAGCCTGAAGAGCACCGTCGAAAACATCGAACAAGCTGTGCAATTAATGTCTGACAAGTACGACCAGATTCTCGAGGACACAGCACGTCATGAAACAGAGATCAAGGAAATTAAGGCTAGGGTTGAAAAACTTGAAAAGCAGGACACAGTGAGAGTGCGAACTATTCAAGAACAGCTAAATGACCTTGAATGGAGGAACCAAGCAAAACCTACAGTTTCATGGAGTCGTAGAGAGTGAACAGGAAAATCTGCTTGACAAACTCAACGCTCTCGCTGAGACAATAGATGTTCCAGAGTTAGCCAAGCATGAAGTTGTAGCCATTCACCGCCTTCCGGCAAAGCCCGGTAGGGTTCCTGGCATTATACTCCGCTTCGCCAGACAAGACACACGAGAAGAATGGTTTGAGAAGAGGCGTGCCTTAAGCACTCACTCATCGCAGGTTTACATACAAGAGAACTTGACAAAGCACTCACGGGAACTACTTTTTGAAGCGAAGAAATGGGCCAAAGAACACGACTTCCAGTATGTGTGGCACAGAAATGCTAGGATTTTTCTACGGCGCAGAGACGGAGAGCGTGCATGGCGCATCCAGGCTTTGAACGAACTGAACAAAGTTGCGAGAAGTGGCCCTCGATAGTTCCACGTTTGTGCTTTTATTTTGGTTCCCTCAGATTCTGCCATGGATACCCAATATGTTTCTCTGAATAACTTTGACACTTCTGTAGGGAAAGACTTTCACTCGTCCTTTAAAATATTTCATGCTAAGCTAACATGCAATTTCCTCGAAATAATAGCACGCCACTACAGGTTCTGCTCAGTCAAATTAAGACCCAGTTTAATGCACTCATGTTGACAGAAACATGGTATAGGGACGAAGATGAGGCACTTTGTATTGCGGAATATCAGGCATGTAATCTCAACCGAAGTTACGGCAGAGGAGGCGGTGTTTCCATGCTGATAAGGAAGGACATAAAATACCAATTGCTGACAGCTTTCACGGAATCAACAAAAGATTTTGAGGTATTGTCTTTACGTTGCAACAAGATGGTTCTTGTTGTGAACCAGACCCCCCGAAGGAAACTTGCCAGTTTTCTTCGATTTTCTCGAGTCTCTTTTTTCTTACGTTAATGACTGCGAACTTGGCCTTGTTTGCGGGGGAGATTTCAACCTAAACATGCTTGAAACAACTTCGGGTCGTATCAAATAATTTAAGCTGATGCTTGAAGCACAAAATATAAGAAACACCATTTACCTTGCAACACGAATTACATCCAGTACATCAACACTGCTTGACTTATTCTTAACTAATTACACAGCCAATAAAACTAAATCAGGTGTCCTTGTATGCGATCTCAGTGATCATCTTCCTATTTTTATATTTGTGAAGCCTCTAGAAAAGGGAAAAAAAGTAACTCGCGTAGTTGCCTAGCAGCAAATCTTACCATAGCAATTAGACCAATTATGGAATGAATTAAATAAGGCGAACTGGTCACACGTTCTAGACTCAGATGATCCTAATGTTTCCTTCTGCTTTTTCCCAGATAGGTTCAATGAGCTTTACAGAAAGCATTTTCCTTTCCGAACTATTAGTGTGTCTAGGAAGATCAGGAAACCTTGGATAAATGATCACCTGTTGTGTAAAATTAGAGTTAAGAATGACTTGTTCCATAGGTTTATAAAGACCCGAGATATGGCTAAGCTGGAAGAATTTAAACAATATAGAAATTGTCTTAATAAAGAAATCAAGAAAGCTAAAAGTGCCTATTTTGAAAACTCTTTTAATGCAGTCAAGCATGACTGCAAGTCTACTTGGCGAAAACTCAATGATGTTCTTGGCCGTTCATCTATTTCGGGCTCGGTTAGCGAGCTAAAGATAAATGGCGCGACGGTATCTGGCCATGCCTTAGCGGATGCATTCAACGACCACTTTGCTAATTTACCTGTACCAGCATTACCTAATCATAATCATGCAAAGTCCCTCAATAAAGAAAATCCTAGCAGTATTTTCCTGAATTCTGTTACCCCCAGGAAGTGTACTTAACAATGATGCAACTAAAAAATTCAACCAGTTGTGATGTTCATGACGTGAAAATCAAGCCCGTAAAGTATGTCCTCGATGTTATATCACCTATCCTGTCATCCATTTTAATTTGTGCATAAGCTCTGAAGTCTTTCCTAATGACATGCAAATAGCAAAAGTAAGAGCTATACATAAGAAGGGTGATCTTAACAATCTTAATAACTATCGCCCAGTTTCTATTATTCCCGTGTTTTCTAAAGGGTTAGAAAAACTTATTCTAATACGCTTTGAAACCTTTTTTGAAAAAATGAATAGTATAACTGATTCCCAGTACGGTTTTCGGAAATTTCGATCTACCCAACTTGCCTTGCTTGACCAGAAAGAATACATTTTAACCCATATAGATAGTAAAAGGTATGTAGTAGGCATATTTCTGGATTTTACCAAGGCATTTGACTACCTCAACCGAAATCTCCTTCTCGAAAAATTAAGAAATTGCGGTGTTCGCGGGCTACTATTAGAGCTAATTAAATCATACCTCTCAAATCGCGTGCAATATGTTGAGCTAAATGGTTATTCTTTAGGCGTGACTTGTACTAAATCAGGAGTCCCGCAAGAAAGTATCTTGGGGCCATTTTTATTTAATATACA
Source organism: Amblyomma mixtum (assembly GCF_055824585.1). Lineage (NCBI taxonomy): Eukaryota > Metazoa > Arthropoda > Arachnida > Ixodida > Ixodidae > Amblyomma > Amblyomma mixtum. Next base: position 15,917,193 of record NC_143021.1, read on the forward strand.
CTTAAATGACATAGTGAACGTGGATATGCAGACTAAGTTCGTCATCTATGCCGATGACACTAGCATTTTTTGTACTTTCGATAAATGTACAGAATTGTTTAGCACTGCAAACTCCGTGTTAGCTGAAGTAAGTGATTTGGCAATACACAGTGGACTAATAATTAATAGCTCGAAATCGAAAGCGATCGTTTTCCGCGTGAAATCAAGACTAGTTCCGTCTGAGTTAAGACTTAAGTTAAATGGTTCGGAGATAGATGTTGTCGACGAATTTAAAACGCTGGGGGTTATTTTTACAGAAACGATGTCCTGGAACAGGAACACAGAATATATAGCCTCAAAAATCGCGAGTGTAGTTGGGATTCTCCACAGAAACAAATATTTCCTACCGAAAAATGCCATGATGCTTCTATACAACTCTCTTTTTCTGTCTTACTTAAATTACTGCATACTCGTGTGGGGAACGACCACAATGACCGGTACCCAGAAACTTAGCAGACTACAGAGTAAGGCAGTTAGAATCATTACACACTCTGCACATGATTCTAATGTACAGCCATTATTTCACAAGCTGGGCCTATTACACATTAAAGAGATGTATAAGTACAACCTATGTCTCGTATTAATTCGAGAAAGGAGGCAAAATAACAATATCCTAACAAAATTAGCACAACTAGCCGTTAAAAGTTCGTCAGGTCACTTCACAAGAAAACCCGAATACTGGAAAGTTGGCTCTTGCAGAACAAATTACGCTGCACAAACCCTAAAACACCGCATTCCTTCGGTCTATTTGTCTATTTGTCCTATTTGTCTGAAGATGTAGACATTTTAGCGCTGACTTCTACGCAGCTTAAAAACATTTTTCTTCAATAAAACGCAAACTGTATGTAAACGCTATTAATATTGTATAATTCATAGAGACGTTCTGTTGTCAGTCCTGAAATCTGTATTCCTTTTTCGGTAACCATGTTCAAATTCCATGTTCAATTAACCATGTTCAATTTACTTTTCTCAGAATTTTTTAGTATCATGTTTTGTTGCCATGCATTGTTACCATAGGCATTTCTTCATTTTATCGTGTCAAAACGACTGTTCTTCTGATATGTTTTTTGTTATTAAATGTTTTGCTGTCAAGTGCCACCTGTCGTGTTCATGTAGGGGGGCGGGGATCAGTCAAGCTGCGGCTGCAGCTTTCAGCCCCGTCTCCCTCCATCTTTTTTGATAGAGAATAAAGTTTATCTTATCTTATGCCACCTGTCGGGACAGAGGCAGTCGCTTGACCACTGCACCACTTGACCAGCAGAGGTATGAGGACTCCCGGCGATCTATGATTCTGTGAAATGCAAGGAGTACGTGCGCGGGAGGCCGCTATCGCACGCTATTACACTGCACTGTTAACGGTAGGCTAAGCGTCGCTCACATTTTAGAGCGCAGCTCTTTGGCGTCCGTTCCTGGGTTTCGCGTCGGCGTCGGCCTCGTAACCAGCTCCGCCCCCCTTTCATCCCCCCAGCGCTATCGGCGTCAGCGGCATCAGTCAGTCGCTGCTATCTCTTCCCTCCTCCCTTTATCGTGTTGTCCGCTTGCTGCGCGCGCTTCGGCCCCCATCGTTTGCCGCTGGGTGTACACGCCGCCCCCCTCCCCCCTCTTCCTGCGAGTCTCCGGTTGTCAAAGCGCCGGCTCGAACTTAATTCCTTTCTTCGCTCCTCCTCCAATGCAACCCCTGTGCGGTGGCAATCAGAGAGCCAGATCGGGGGCGGCGGATCTGTATATGTGCACCGCCCGAGCCGAAATTGCGAATACGTGTGAAAAATAAAAAAAAAATTCTGTGATAGCGCATACACGTGTTGCTCGATTTCTTTGCCTCAATCTATCGAAAAGGTGAAACAGCTTATTTGCTGCGCTCAAATTTCGCATTAGGAAGTAACGTAATCGTCGGTAATTTTTTTTTTTCCTACGTCTGCATACCTCTTGTTCACTCTCAATGCGTCAGCAACTGTTTGCCCGTCCACAAACGGACAGACAGCAAAGCTCAGTTCGGTAGCAAGAATGAGCACGAATACTTCTAAAAGCGTATATTGTATACGTGGTTGCACATAGTGCCCAGATAGGTGGGACGCTAGGTTGGCCTTGCTATCCGGGCGTGATCGGAAGAAAGATAATGTGAACAGGAAGAGGTGGTAGAGGAAGAATATAACCTTGGTCTTATAAGTTGGAGCCCAACTCACCTGCCTAACTGCACATCAGCGAGCTGGACTAAATAACAAAGGAATTGCAAGCACGTATAGTATAAATGGCTTATCGTATTGCCAAACCATGTATCGTACGCGCAGACGACGCCCAGAAGCGTGATCACGTAACATGACGTCACTTCAGCAGACGTGTTGATTGCGGGAAGAGGATGATTCCAGCATGAAGGCAGAATTCGCGTGACCGTCAGGGTCTTGACTCTTACAAAGGTCTAAATATTTAAAACATCGCCCTGTACATCAGCTAGCGAGATTTATGCTAGGACGATACACTCGTCACACACGTGTCCTGAATACCGGCAAAACACAGAACACGTGTGTGGTCAAGCACCAGCTAAAATTTCAGTCAATAGAGGTGTACAGGTGCACCAAAAGTAAAACTGAGCACGCGAGCGGTAGGCAAACTGGGAAAAACTGCATGCCAGCGCGCTGTATCAGCAGATGCTCAGCACCGAGCGCAAGGGCATCGGCAAATCCGGCTGACACATCCCGATAATTTATGCTCGCCTTATCGCCGGCACCAGCGAAACCACGCTGCTACCATCACTGCTCGCCAGAAGCGCTTGCAATGCTTCAAGCATGGGTTCATTGGCCGCATTTGTTTTTCCAGTCCCAGACTACTTGCTGACAGGTCTCGGCTTCCGCTCGGACAGGAAAAGCGTCATGGTCACATGACCTACTTGCCATAGGCTGCTTGCGGACTCGCCGCCAGAGCCAGGCTCCCCCTCGGTTACCGTACCTGGACGCCGTCATCTACTAGCAGACAACGCAAGCCACGGCCACCACGACGCCAAAGCAACGCCGTGCGCTCGATCATGATACTGAGTCGATTTGAAGGCCGTACTGTCAGCTTAGCGTAGGTACATTACAGAACTCAGCTTCGGAGGTATACTCGCCGCTACTGCTCGCGCCGAAGTTCGCACAAAGTAGCCCAACGGATAGGCAGATAGACGAAAGGTTGCGAAAAATTGTTGACAGCAAGCGCTATATATATATATATATATAGCTGCTCCAGTATACGAGTGGTTCACCTGCGATGCTTTCAGGTAAGCGCGCAGACAACATGTCGCAAAACAAGCGAACAAGAACCTATTGACGACATGAGCAAGCAATACGCGCTCGCAGCTCCGATTGCGCGTCCGTGTGCGGTGGATTTCAAGAAAATAGAACGAAGATGCGAGAATAAAGTCGTACGATGGCTCAGAGAGCCGCTACGAACCTCATGTGAAGGTTTAACGCACAATATCGTCCTCCAGGAACATGAAAAGTACGCAAAATGCACACGGAGTCAATATGGCTGTCAGCGCGGCGCGCAGCTGTCGTCTGCTGCCTTGCCCGCAACCCCAAGTAGCCCGCGAACTGCCATAGGCGAAAAACAAACGCGTTGCCATGGCGACGCAGGCCGGTGGGCGGAGCTTTCGGGCTGCCCGAGAAAAACAAATACTGAGTCCGCAAGTAGTCCCGGACAGTCCGGGACTGAAAAACAAATGTAGCCATTGTTTGCCTGCATCGTGCAGAAAAGCTGGCCTTCGGAGGCGTGCGCTTTCTGCTTCGTCAGGAAGGGCACCTGCGTGACCGCCGTGGTTTGACTTCACTTGGCCACGAGTTTGTTGGCAAGTGGGATAAAACTTTTGCTTGGCTCCAGGGGACGCGTGAAAAAAGAATAGCATGCATTTATTGGCTGCGTTGCTTTTGTGTTATCAATAGGTGCTCAAAATATTTACCGATCCAGGACGACTGAAGCAGAGAACCTTATTGTCTATGAAAATTTGTTTAACTTTGTTTTCTCTAGTGTAAGAAAGACGATTTGTGCGGAATCAAGAGTTCCTCAATTACCTCGCTGCGGAGACAACGGAGCCAATATATGCATGCTAATGTTTTTTTTTTTCATACCGCACTTGGGAAACCGATGCGCTAAGAGGCGGAAACAAGCGAAACACAGGAACTCGGCCCAAAATGGAACCGACTTCGACTTGTTTACGTATATCAGTCTACGAAGAGGTCATTTTGGCTACTGAATAAAAATTAGTTGGTGAGCAATTCAATTCAATTCAATTCAAATTCTTTATTTCTGCCTTGTAAAGATACAGACAGCGGAGGCGCAGAAAAAGCTGTGAGAGACAGCTTGACTAAGCCGCAACCCCCTTTCGCTTGGCAGCAGCTTGACAGCAAGGCTTTTAAGACAAAAGGCAGTTGAAAAGCGTGATAACAAGTATACAATAATGAGCAGGTACAAGAGAAAACAAAAGAACATTATACTATATGAACACAATATTCACATTGGGTAAACACAGGTTATGGCAGCAAAGAAAAAAAAAGGAAAAGAAAGAAAAAAAGACACAACAAAAATCCTACATGCTAGCATACAAAGCACGCAAAGACCTGTTTGACTAACTCAAAAGGTCAAAATTATTATATACATAAGCATGCAAACTTAATTCGGCCTTTATAAATAAAACACTACAATTTTCTTTGTTAGAGTTTTCTTGTTTTTCTGACACAAGGTTGTTCTCAAAGGTGCTCCGATTCTAAGGGCATTTCGCAAACCTCAATTGCGTCGGTCGCCATCGAGTCCAGTGTTCATCGAAAACCGTCATTGGGCACCGCTTCCGGTCCCCATTGAGTTCGACGAAAACTGACTTCACGCATATTGAAACTGTCCATGTCAAGAGAGTATTAGACTGCGGACGTGGCTTCGCGCCTCCTCTGGAGAGGAGTCCGGTGCCCTAATGGCGGAAACCAGTCCGTGCACCTGGATCACCAACCGTTGCTACTCTGCGAGAACATAGTAGTAAACGGTCAAATCTCTAACGTCATCACGGAGAGGAGAAATTTCGCTTTCGGAGACCAATCGCCCGCCACCCGAGGGAAACTGTCTGAGTAATGCAGAAACGTGGCAAAGTTGGTTGATTGTAGCGGCTGCAATTCTGATGTTAGAGGAGACATATTGGGAAATTTTAGTGGCAATGCGTTCCTTCGACGACGCGTCACAAACGGTCGAATGCAAAATATTTCGAGGAAGGAGCGGTCAGAACCCTTTGGGGGAAACTTCCCCCAAAGGGTTCTGACCCTTTCACTGCACCCAGTCACCTCCCCAGTTTCGTTACCATGACTTCCACCACAAGTTCTTGCTGAGGGCATTCTGCACTCCCTGGCATACATTTGTGAGCCTGTCGTGTGTGCCCCCCGTTTTGTTTGTTCAAATTCGCTTTTCGTCTAAATTTTCCGCTTTTGCAAGTTCGAGGCCAATAGTTTATCATTTAATGGAGAGTTACAGCAGATCGCTACCGTGCATGCGTCAGCGTTTATCGTGTTACCGGGAGCCGTACTTTCCGGTTAGCGCTGCGTAAGTCATAACATCGTCTCTCCCGTAACAAGTTACCGTAAGACGAAAACGAGAGATTATGATCGCAGATGCCCCAGTGTTTATTGAAAACAGAAATAAACATGCATTGCATGCATTTTAAGCAGTGAGGTGCTATATCTCTTTTAATAATCTTTTTATTTGCATATAAAGACGTACACACTACTTTTCAGGTAACAGTTGGCTCAGAAGCTTTTCAAATACTCCCGTGAAGCAAGCCACGTTGACTACCCAGGCCAATAGACTACCCAGGCCAATATTGCTGCGCAGAACGAAGTAACCTTGCATATTCCGCGCTGGCTTCGTTGAACGCTGCAACAAGAGCAACTAGGATGCCTTCATTTTGCCGTGCCATAGTGTCACTTCCATGATGCTTGGATACATGGTTTGGATGTAAACAGAGTGGCGACATCTAGTGACAGTAAGTTTAAGTGCTTCAACTCTGGGCTAGATAAACTTTTTTTTTCTGCGCTCACTAATGAGTACGATAAAGGCAATACCAGTCTGTTTTTTTTTTCATGGAAGAAAATTACAAAAGCAGAAGAAAATGTTGAAGCTGGCACAAAGCTGAAGAACTGCAGTGTTGTCGTTGCTATTTTGGCTACGTACAATCGACGGTTAAATAAGTAGGGGCACGCGAGAGGAAGCCAAGACCAGACAAAACTTCATCGGCGCGCCTCCTGACATTGCACTTCTGGTGTAGAGATATTGCAGAGCGCATACGCACCCTTTCATGGTCGCAGCCATGTCTTTTTCTTCCCTCGCAGGGTACGAGCTGATTACATGAGGAGCTTGGCATCAGGGTTTACTTTGTTTATTCACTACGCTGTATGTGATAAGTATGGAAAGAAGGCTACGAGGAAGTAATCTAGGTTATAATCCGTCGTACATATTAGGCGGAAATGTCGTTGAGCAACGGCTCACTGGTTTAATGTATGAGGACGATATTGCACTCTTAGCAGATAGCCAGGAAAATTTGTAAACTCTGGTCAATTGTTCTGGAGACGAAGGAGACGGTCTAGGTTTCAGTTTTAGCGCAACTAAGTAAGGTTTGATGATTTTCAACGATAGAACTGATCAGGTGCTTACAGTACAATACCATGAAATACCCAGAGGGGCCGGATACAAATATCTCGGGATATGGCTGAATAAAGAGCAGATATACACAGAAAAGCAGTAATAGTCTCTTAGGGCAGAAGGGTGAAGAGATGGTGGGATGATGAAACATGGAGCATTATGTTGGTACAGCATATATGAAGTATTGAGGCATCTGAAAAGGAATAATGGTGCTGGGACTTACTTTCGGGAGATCGGTTCTGTGCTCAAGGGCAGAAGTTCAGACGAGATTAGAAGTAAATCAGAGAGCTGTTGAAAGATTAGCACTAGGTGCCCACGGCAAAACCACAAACGAGGCAGTACAGGGGGATATGAGCTCGGCATCATTCGAAGCACGGGAAGCTCATAGAAAAGTACTATATGAAGAACGCGTGGGGAAATTGGACGATAACAGGTGGGCAGCTAAGGTATTTAAATATTTATACAGAAAGAGCGTTGACTCACAATGACGGAAAAGAACTGAGAAGCTACCAGTATGTGTGCCGTACACGAGGACGGAGAAAGAAAGAGCATTAAACAGCAGGTTAAAAACACGTAAAGTAAATTTGGATTCATTGCATGGAAAAGAAGCATAGTGCGAACTGCATTGGTACTGGAAAAAGCAGATCAGGAAGGAAGTGTTCTGTGATAACTCAAGAGGCAGTGCCCTACTCTTTGAAGTTAGGTCAGGGTGTCTTAAAACAAACAGCTACGAAAAGAAATTTAGCGAAGAAGAAGGCATGTACAGTGTGTGGTAATAATCTGTAGAAACAATTGAGCACCTCATACTCAAATGTGATGGTATCCATCCAGATGGCGATTCTGGCGCCGTCACTCTTCCGGAGGGTCTATGGTTTAAAGATAACAATGGTCTGGTAAATAAATCTGCGGGGGAAGTTAACAAAAAGCCATTGGAAGATTGGTGGCTCGAAAGCAGGGAGGTGACATAAGGTTAGAAGTGTAGGAAATAAACTCACTAGGCCACGGCTCTATAGATAATTGGGTCAGCAACTACTTATCAGAGAGAACATGATTTGTTGAAATTAATCATCAGGCCTCCCATAGAGTAAATAGTAAATGTTGTGTCTGCTGTACCCTAGGGTTGTGTCTTGGAGCCTGTTATCTTCCTAATTTTCATTAATGATTTAGCGAACGTTAATATGCGACTGTTCGCAGATGACTGCGGGAATTTATCGCGAAATTGATACAATAGAGGATCATGAAGGCCTTAGTAGCGCACTTGAAACTATAACTAAATGGCGCACCCACTGGCAGATGACCCTTAACGCTACTAAATCTGCTATTATGACAGTTTCTAGGAAGAAGCACAACTTCTATTTTCAAAACACTATAAATAAAGCACCACTTATTGCAGTGTCTGAACATAAGTATCTTGGCGTACTTATAACCCATGGCCTCAGGTGGAATGCTCACGTGGATGGAAATCCCTCAACAGCTATAAAACGACAATTTGTAGCGAAAGCTACACTACTATAGTTGGGACGCATATCGCCGTGAGCCTCCGAATGATCTTGAAACGACCTTGAGATAAGTAATGGCTAGTATTGCTATGCACATATACATAACCATGTGTGAACCATGTGTGGTCCACCTAGTGGACCACTGAAGACCATAAACTTTCACCTTCATCTTTGACCTTGACATTTCACCTTGAACTTTGACATTGTATTTTGCTCTTGCAAGTTGTCGGCAGCGGCAGTAAGAAAGCCAGGCGGTAATTACGTTATGTCACGTAATTCAATTCACAGTTGTGACTTCAGGTGTGGGGTATATATAAACAGAGCTGTGCGCTTCACTTAGACAATATGGAGAAAGGAGAGTGCGCTGAGGAGCTCACGTATAGTGAACTACATTCTTCGAACGTTGCGGCAAGCCGCTTCTGACCACCCGGCAGACATCGCTCGCCGTGAGCGGGCTCGTGAGCGAAAATATGAGACTGGCAGGGCTAAACGAGCGGCGGAAATCGTAGAAGAACGAAAAGAGCGACTTGCCAAGAGACGGCATAAAGAAGAGGAGAAGCGACAGAGGCAAGCCACCGGCGACAAATTGGTCTCAACTACTTCTCCCACCGACTCTGAGTCCCCGATGGACATCGTTAGCTTTCGCTACATGAAAGGTGGTTAGGCAGAGTTGAACCGCTGTAACTTTTTTATTCGACGACGCCCAAGATTAGCCCTTAGCCTATGTCGCACTTATGCGTGCGTTCCCAGACACCATTAGAACGTGTGGGGGTAGCGGTCTTGGTCACAAAGGAGATACCCTCGACTCAGCGTGACAAGCTCAGCCAGACCCCCGCCACCAAGTGACAAGGGGGTTGTTCGTTTCGTGCCCAGCTTTCGCCGGTCGCAAGCCAGAGAATGGGTTGGAGGCAGAGGTTCACAAACAAAAAAAAAGTTTACACATCAAAGAGACGATATAGAGGATTTCACAGTCACTCGTACGAGCACATACAAGGTGATTTACAACACACTGCAACTCGTGCAAAGTAACACTCGAGAGAGATTACAATACAACAATAGCCTTGCACTTAAAGTGCACTTTACAAGAGAGACAAACAAACAAAACACAATTTGTTCACCGGACACTAGACAGTCCGACGACAAGAGGTTACGGACGGAGCCGTCCCACGGGTTGGCGCACGCTTCCTCGCTGGTCCGTAGCTGGGCGAGTGATGTTGACCCGGTAGTTGAGCGGGCGCCCTTCTCTGAAGCTTGAATGGTGTGAATGTGCGCACATACACGCAGTGTCAGCTGTGCAATTTCCGCCTCTTTCTACCACCAGGAGCGCGTCCCCATTGGTCAGGCGCGGAGACTGGCTTCGAGAAGCTTCCAGATCCATCTTGCGTTGCGCCGCCGCCGGCGCACGAACGAAGGGGAGAGGGCATCCATTAGCACGCTCAAGGCTACGCCCTCCCTGTTGGAATTTAGTAGAATTACCCCATCATTCTCGAACTATCGACGACGCGCACTGACGCAATTCATTCTTCGATGCCGCGCCGGCGTTCGAGGTGCTTTCTTTAGAACTTTCCTCGAATGTGCTAACGTCCATTGATTTCCTTATATTAATCAAGATATAACCAAACTTGAAGCAGTTCAGAGAAGGGCAGTCACATTTATATTTAACGAATACAAAATAACTGATTCGCGTTCTGAAATAATGAGAGCTGAAGGAACCAAAACATTGCAGATTCGTGCTAAACTCGTGCGGCTTAAACTCATGTTTCAACTAATTAAAACTGGACACTACTAAATATATTTCCCATTCCGGAGCAATATCAACATGTCATAAACGTTCCCATGCGTTACTTGAGTATCATTTTCATGCTGATTGCTTCAAATAGTCGTTTTTTCCATTAGCAATTAGAGATTGGAACAGCCTTAGTCCATCCATCACTAATAGCTCATTACTGACAAAATTTAGTATTGTTGTTGACGCCATGTTATGTAGTTATGTAGTTTTTGTGTTTATGTTACATTAAGGTTATGTAGTTTTTTTCTCATGTTGGAGCGTTTTATTCACCTATGAAGTGTTACAAAAACAACTACATATACCATGTCAATGCCTTTGCAGTGTACGTCCATAAGGTTTCTTTTTACTTATTGTCTATATATTCAGAAAGAAGCAATATTTTCCACATTTTTTATTCTTTGTATAATATTACTATACTAGCCTTATTTCAACTATTACTTTATTGTTTACATGATAGATTTTGTTGTGTTTGCGTTGTACCATTTGTTGTTTTTTTTATTAAAACGTTGGCCTGTTGAATGTTCTCATTAATACTAGAACGCTTTCTTGCTTAACTACGCCCTGCTGCCACAATCCCAAATGGGATTCGAAGTATTTGTAAACAAATAAATAAGTATGCGGAATTGGCATAGACAATTGCATAGACACATAAACAGACAGACAGACAGACAGACAGACAGACAGACAGACAGACAGACAGACAGACAGACAGACAGACAGACAGACAGACAGACAGACAGACAGACAGACAGACAGACAGACAGACAGACAGACAGACAGACAGACAGACAGACAGACAGACAGACAGACAGACAGACAGACAGACAGACAGACAGACAGACAGACAGACAGACAGACAGACAGACAGACAGACAGACAGACAGACAGACAGACAGACAGACAGACAGACAGACAGACAGACAGACAGACAGACAGACAGACAGACAGACAGACAGACAGACAGACAGACAGACAGACAGACAGACAGACAGACAGACAGACAGACAGACAGACAGACAGACAGACAGACAGACAGACAGACAGACAGACAGACAGACAGACAGACAGACAGACAGACAGACAGACAGACAGACAGACAGACAGACAGACAGACAGACAGACAGACAGACAGACAGACAGACAGACAGACAGACAGACAGACAGACAGACAGACAGACAGACAGACAGACAGACAGACAGACAGACAGACAGACAGACAGACAGACAGACAGACAGACAGACAGACAGACAGACAGACAGACAGACAGACAGACAGACAGACAGACAGACAGACAGACAGACAGACAGACAGACAGACAGACAGACAGACAGACAGACAGACAGACAGACAGACAGACAGACAGACAGACAGACAGACAGACAGACAGACAGACAGACAGACAGACAGACAGACAGACAGACAGACAGACAGACAGACAGACAGACAGACAGACAGACAGACAGACAGACAGACAGACAGACAGACAGACAGACAGACAGACAGACAGACAGACAGACAGACAGACAGACAGACAGACAGACAGACAGACAGACAGACAGACAGACAGACAGACAGACAGACAGACAGACAGACAGACAGACAGACAGACAGACAGACAGACAGACAGACAGACAGACAGACAGACAGACAGACAGACAGACAGACAGACAGACAGACAGACAGACAGACAGACAGACAGACAGACAGACAGACAGACAGACAGACAGACAGACAGACAGACAGACAGACAGACAGACAGACAGACAGACAGACAGACAGACAGACAGACAGACAGACAGACAGACAGACAGACAGACAGACAGACAGACAGACAGACAGACAGACAGACAGACAGACAGACAGACAGACAGACAGACAGACAGACAGACAGACAGACAGACAGACAGACAGACAGACAGACAGACAGACAGACAGACAGACAGACAGACAGACAGACAGACAGACAGACAGACAGACAGACAGACAGACAGACAGACAGACAGACAGACAGACAGACAGACAGACAGACAGACAGACAGACAGACAGACAGACAGACAGACAGACAGACAGACAGACAGACAGACAGACAGACAGACAGACAGACAGACAGACAGACAGACAGACAGACAGACAGACAGACAGACAGACAGACAGACAGACAGACAGACAGACAGACAGACAGACAGACAGACAGACAGACAGACAGACAGACAGACAGACAGACAGACAGACAGACAGACAGACAGACAGACAGACAGACAGACAGACAGACAGACAGACAGACAGACAGACAGACAGACAGACAGACAGACAGACAGACAGACAGACAGACAGACAGACAGACAGACAGACAGACAGACAGACAGACAGACAGACAGACAGACAGACAGACAGACAGACAGACAGACAGACAGACAGACAGACAGACAGACAGACAGACAGACAGACAGACAGACAGACAGACAGACAGACAGACAGACAGACAGACAGACAGACAGACAGACAGACAGACAGACAGACAGACAGACAGACAGACAGACAGACAGACAGACAGACAGACAGACAGACAGACAGACAGACAGACAGACAGACAGACAGACAGACAGACAGACAGACAGACAGACAGACAGACAGACAGACAGACAGACAGACAGACAGACAGACAGACAGACAGACAGACAGACAGACAGACAGACAGACAGACAGACAGACAGACAGACAGACAGACAGACAGACAGACAGACAGACAGACAGACAGACAGACAGACAGACAGACAGACAGACAGACAGACAGACAGACAGACAGACAGACAGACAGACAGACAGACAGACAGACAGACAGACAGACAGACAGACAGACAGACAGACAGACAGACAGACAGACAGACAGACAGACAGACAGACAGACAGACAGACAGACAGACAGACAGACAGACAGACAGACAGACAGACAGACAGACAGACAGACAGACAGACAGACAGACAGACAGACAGACAGACAGACAGACAGACAGACAGACAGACAGACAGACAGACAGACAGACAGACAGACAGACAGACAGACAGACAGACAGACAGACAGACAGACAGACAGACAGACAGACAGACAGACAGACAGACAGACAGACAGACAGACAGACAGACAGACAGACAGACAGACAGACAGACAGACAGACAGACAGACAGACAGACAGACAGACAGACAGACAGACAGACAGACAGACAGACAGACAACGGCTAAGTGTGGGGAATGGCCACTATAAGTTGTAGCGCACAAAAACAAACTGCAACCAACACAAACACCCTTTATTGCACTTTTTAGCCGAAGCAGCCTTGCAGGCGGTGCCAGCCGGAAATTTTGTCTTTAGCAGGCCACACGTTTCATAATAACCCAGGAGGCTGAGCACAGTCAGGCAAAGTACCACAAATTCGCGTAATTTTCTCGCGAAGCGCACCGTTTCTCAACACGTAGAACATTGTCGCGCAAAATGTCACCACACTTTTTTTTTTGCATCAGTTGCCTTTGGCTTAGGGAAGGCATGCTGTGTTTTTCCTTACAGATATTATATCGCTGTCCTTGCAGCCACGTGCCGTCTTTGCGGAAAAAGTTGACCAAAGCGGTTCGAAACTCAGCCACGTGGTGGTACTGCTCACTGAACAGTAGGATGACGCTGTCATTGGGCTGTTATTTGCTTGTGACATGTATTCGTAGCTATACCCTTATGGCTGTTGGGCAACTGCGTCGCCTGTATCTCAATCCTTGCCACGCACTGGACCGCAAAGCGATTAAAGCCGGTCGCACGTGACCTTGTAAACAGGTCCCAAGCAAGTGGGTGGAATTGAAATTGCATGCATCGCCCAGCGTTAACTTTCCATGGTGGATCACACTTTTGTCACAGAATTAAAACAAAAAATGCAAAGTGCATCCGTAGATATTTTACACGAACATATGCTACGTATAGTAAAGCATAAAAAAGTAAACATATATAAACGTAAATATATAAAATGTAAAACGTAGTATATAAAACGTATATATAAAACGTAAATATAAATAAATATAATTCTAGCCAGATCACTGCAAATACATAGAATTAACACCAGGCACCCAAAAGCGCCGGCGCAATCCATAGCGCAGCGATAATTATCCAGATTTTAGCCAAACAAGCCTGCTGGCCATTCTGCAAACGCCTCTTGATACCTAGCCGTAAATTTTCAGGCGAAATATAAAGAGTACTGATCTATTAAAGACCCTTTCGGATCACGCTGTTCTAACCTGCAGCATTGTGGCCGCTGCATCCTGCATCCGTGCAATGTTCCTGGCAACAGAGCGTCTAAAAGGACAAAATGCCGGTCTCAACGCTTGTGGAAGCAATGAGCGGCTGATTTTATGTCTCTTTTCGCAGAAGCATTACAGGCGGTATCAAATCATTATGGCGCCGCAGAGAGTCGGCACAACCTTGGCACCGTGCCTTACCCCTCTGTTGTAAACTGTAGCTGTAACGTGGCAAGCCCGCACAGGGACAAGAAGCGCTTATTCAGGAAAAGTAACACACACTCATTCAGACGCTTCTTAAGAACTTGTAACATTGCAGTATCCACCCTGATAGACAGCACTGCAGCGGTGGAATTAAGTTGATTACTTAATGGATTTGTTAGCCTCGGCGCGCCATCATGTCCAACATTTTTGGACAAAAAAGCTGAATAATAGAATATCGTGAGTACTGTGCATCGTGTCGTGGGCGTGTGCTTGTGTTCTAGTTTAATTAGGCCATCACGCGCGTACGATGTGCACATATGTTAGTATGACAATATGTAAATAGATTTCTTGTATAGTGTACCTCTGCCCGCTTCCTTTCTAACTGTCCTCTCACCTTTTTCATTTCACTTCTGCACCCTCCCTGCTATCCTTTTATTTCCGCTGCCCGAGCTCAGTGCTTACCATATGCCGGGGCTAGCAAAAATGTTTTCCTTCCTTTTATTTTATGTTTATTAAATCCACTCACTACTAGTACTGTACAATGTAAGGTACTTTTATGGAAATACTGATGGCAATGGACAATTTTTCCGATGCGTAGCAAAATCTTCTTCACAAAGTTTGTCCATCGCTCGCATCGAGCAGTTTCCACTCCCATTAAAACCAATGGGGAACGTTTTCGTGGATAGCAAAAACGTTAATACTCAGAAAATGCAAGCCTGTCAACGAGAGAAATCTGCGCATATATTAATGGTTAAAGTGAAATCTTACAGTTTGTGAAAAAAAAAACTGCGTTACAAAACTCTTTCCCGTTTAAAAATGCTATTTGCCACAATTTTTGAGTATGGGTGCGCAATCTTTCCTTTGTGAGCTCTATGTGGATCATGTTTCTTCGCAAAATGTCTTTGTTGCAGCAGCATCTGGATCGTACTTTAGTTGTTCGTAAGTACAAGGCTAACTTGCTCAAAATGCTGCAAATAGTTAATATCGAATCATTTTCTAATGCGTTCAGAGCTCCAGTAAGGCTTTCAGGTTGCTTTTAGAATATAAATTTGCCTTCAAGTCCAAGGTAATTCCGGGGGAGACCGTCACAAGGATGCATGCAATGCCAACGCAGGCAATCCTTTCGCCGTGCTGAGATTAACAAGGTAAGGTTGTTGTTAGCTACAGGCGGGATAACCAGCCCTGCTCAACCACAACGACACTCGTATCATATTGGGAAGAATTTCTTCTGATCGCCTGAGGGTCTTCAGAAACCGTGTATTCTGTAGAAACTATTTTATTCTTCCTTTTTAACTGATTCTTCCTCCTCTTCTTCACCCATCGATGATATGGATATGCTCTTCTCCTACTTATGCGGTGATGTCTGTTTAAGTGTTGTCGCTGGCGATGTGTGGAGTGTGCGTTTGTGAAAGCATGACCTGTCTTTATTGTTGTTCTAGCTAGAATAGGGCTTGGTTTGCTACCCAGGTGGGCTTTAGTGCTATCCGGATGAGGCGCCCGTCCGTGGACACACGTACGAAGTTGCGCAGAAAAGGAAAAGGAACGTTTCTGAGGTGGAACTTTATCCTACCGTGTTTGCGCTGCAGCTCCCCAAACCAGTAAGCAGTAGGCAAGTCAGGAAAAATGTTTTGCTACAAAGGCAGCAAATCTTTGCATTTCTGAGCAGCGCTAGTAATCGCGAGATTGGAGACCGAATTGTGCCTGAGGTGATCAATTCAGATTTTCGTGGAACGGCAGAGTGCTCGCAAATGTCATTCTTAACTCGAATGAGGTAACCGGGTTGATGGGTTTATCACGTTGCCTTTAAGTCTAGTGAGGAACGCATGCAAGGAAAAGGCAAGCGTAATGACAGCCTCTTCTGGGCGTAATTAGCGTTGCTCAACCTAACCGTGGTGAAAACGAATGACGACGCTGTGTTACAGCCCATGCCACGTGCGCCTAATGTCTTCGAATCTATTTTTCACTGCCCCTGTTCAACTACTCACTTTGCCGTGAGGTTCTTTCAACCAGGAAAGTGTCTCGACCAGACTGCACCTAGCCGCGGGGTAGCCATAGTGAGCGCTCATTTGCATACGCTCACTTCCACCCGTACGCGAGATGACGCAGGATACAGGTAAATAAAAAAAAGAACCTTAGAATTTGTTAAGCGCTCATCGAAGAAGAGTTTAGTGCTTTGAAGGTAGCTTCACCATGCCTTTCGCGGTTGATTGCCGTAAAATGCCGTTCTGGCGAAAAGGTCTGACGCACGTATTTTACGTCATCCTCTCGCTGTTGTGCGGTAGACTTGTGGGGTGCAGACTACGCTGATGATGAAACCTGTGCTTAAAAGGCGTTACGGCAAGTGTGTCTATATTCGCAGCACGCGCTCAGAGCCTTTATGGCTGGCTCAAGTAGCACTGCGCATAGACAATGCGCAAGCACCGGCCGGTAGAGTATGCGAGAGAATTCAACCGCACTCACGCTGAGATTATGGAAAATTCACTTGAGAAATCGTCGCCGGTGCGGTGCTCCATTACTCATAGCAACAAAACGCGTTCTACTAAGAATTAATAGTTACGAAATCCTCATAGTGAAACTCGCGCTTAACCTGCGGCTGGTTTCTCTAGAACAGCATAAAGAAAGAACGGTTATATAACGCCCACTTAGCCTTCGCGGCGCCCGGCAATTTTTTTTTTATTTAACATGCATTCAATAGGCGAAGTTGTCGAGTTACACTGGTTGCTTAAAACGCTGCTGGGCAAACATTGGCATGTCTGCTTTGGATCATTAGTGTAGTAACATGCTTATTAATAATAATCATTATTAATTATTATTACTCTAAATTTCACCTGTTCACCGGATCAGTAATACTAGTTAGCTAGCATATTACAGGAGTAATACAAATCCTCACGAACAATAAAAAAAAAACGAGGCCAATGCCTGACAGGAATGACGCGTACAAAGCTTTTGAGGAGCTCGAAAAAGCACCTTCGGAGCTACATTAAAACCTGCAGCAGCCAGCAATGGTTGTATAATAGCACAATGCTCCGAATGCATCCACTGAACGCGTATAGCAGCCGTCATAAGGAAATGAAGTTTTTATTTCGTTTAATTTCATTGCATCGATGCACATTGCTTGAAAGTCAACAGTGTGCTGAGTACTTCGCATGCTCAGAAATAGGCCGGATACATCAATTCAAGCATGCATGCAAAGATGGCCTCAACAGGAAGTTTTCTTTTTGCTTATACGGTGTCCCATAAGCTTTTGAGTGCTGACGTACATTCTCCCATTCGTATACATGATGCATAAGCACTTTCACGCGGCCAAAGAGCAGAAAACTCTCGAGTAGTTGATGTTTTATGCGTCAACTACATAAAGGGGGTCTTGAAAAGTACGGGGATTTGAGAACGACAGAATGGGAGCGCTGCTTTCAACTTTACTCAAGCATCCGTCTCGTAGGCGGGAGCTGCGACGTTCTGTCCCCAGTGCCGCCGGGTACCCACTAGTAATACAAGGGTACAAGCTTTCCCCTGGCCTGGCACTCGGCTTATTTCGGGGGAAATGCTTGGGAAATGGGTCCTTGACCCCCTCTTGAGCAAACGAAAATACCTTGTGCCATGGCGCTCTTTGGATGCAGATGTCCTTAACAGCACCATAAGAATTAATTATCATCATCATCAACTTAACTTGAAGACCGCTTTCCGCCGCGTATATTCTAGCGCAAACCGTAAAGAATGAACAAGGCCAGAAAAACCAAAGCCAGATGTAGAAGGGAAACAAGGCATGATAAACGCAGGTCCGCACACGGAAACCCAGAAATGCAAGCACTCGGTTAGCTGGTCAAGTCCCTCCAGCGCATGAACACGTCTCGACAATGAACCAAAATGTCGTAGTTCCCGAAAGTCCTCCAAATCTTGTTGCTCTTCCACTTCTATCCTTGGAACTGTGAGCAGGCTCCTGGCGTCATGTATTCGAGAAGTGTATAGGATTGGTTTGGTTTATAGGGGTTTAACGTCCCAAAGCGACTGAGGCTATGAGAGCAAGGGCTCCGGAAATTTCGACCACCTGGGGTTCTTTAACGCGCACTGACATCGCACAGTACACGGGCCTCTTAGAATTTCGCCTTCATCGAAATTCAGCCGCCGCGGCCGGGATCGAACCCGCGTCTTTCGGGTCAGCAGCCGAGCGCCGTAACCACTGGGCCACCGCGGCGGGGAGAAATGTATAGGAATCTGGCACGCTTTTCGTTGTGCTTGTTTACAGTGTTGCTTTTAGCATTTTTACGCCTGCACCCTTTGCCGTGATTTTTTTTTTACTCCTTTTCTAGGCGCGATTGTTGTAGTGACTGCACTTGCCTCATTCCTTTGTCTTATCGTTTGCGGGCTTGGTTCATGCACTGTGTGGGTTTGTTGTTGTGGTTGTTGCCCTCACAACAAGTGGCAGATATCTACACTGAGGTGTCGGCCAAGAATCGGGTGGCATAGAAAGATTAATCGGCTGTACATTTTCGCTCCAATAAAAGAAGAAGAAAAACCAGAAAATAAAAAAGGCAGGTTATAACGCGGGACGATTCCGAAGGCTGGATAGCGTAAGTGTCATGAAGAATGAGCTCAACTGGGAACTACTTGCCTCTCGCCGAAGGAAACTAAGACTTAAACTCTTATACACAATATTTCATAATAAAACCGGTATCAATAGAGAAACCTATCTGAAAGAGCCTCACTATGTTTCCAGGCGCACAGACCATAGTCTCAAAATTCGTGAGTATCACTCAAGGACTGGCACTTACGCAAACTCCTTTTTTGTTAAAACAATTGGCGAATGGAATCGACTCAGTGAAATGCAGGTGTGCTGTAGTCACGAGGATGTATTTTTTTCAATGCTGTAACCCCCCTGCTGTAACGCCTATGGGCGCTGCGGGGTAACCTCTGAATAAAGAATAAAGAATAAAGGGCAACATATGGGCGTCTGTAGACAAGTGGGCAGTGGACTACAAAAAATAAATTCAGAATGGGTGAATTTTGAGTGCTCTGAGATCCCCGTGTTTAAGAGGTTTTTTTCCTCCATTTGAATTCAATTGACTTTCATTTCGGATTATCAAAAATCCTGGAGCCCGGAGCTAAAGGCAGATAAATTCTGCCTGACGGGGCCCCGGGCCACAAGCAAAAAAAAACAAAAAGAACATAAGTACGGATATAAGTTTACAGCAGCAACACTGTGAGGCAATGTTTAAAAAGAAACATAAACACAAAATAGGAAATGAATGCATCCACTGAAGCGTGAGGCACGCATTGCATGAAACACTACACAGCTAACAAGGCCTTAAACATAACGTATCACGCAAATAGGGAATAAGAAAACCGCGTTGAATACAAACAGTTGAAAGAAGTTAACGTTTCATAACACTTTTATATGAACGAGCAGTTTCGAAATCTTGAGACAAGGTGTAAATGAATGGGAGTTTATTAATTAAGACCGAAACAGCATACGAGGTCATCTGCATGCCGTAATTAGTTCCAATGCGAGGAGTGACATATCGTGTATATCTGAGGGAGTGGGGTCATGTTTAATGAATGTTGTATTGAAAGAATTGATTCTTTTGGTTCTTTTTCTTGTTAGGACGCATTTAATACAACTCCTGTTACTTGCGCATCTTGCTTTGTTCTTTCGCAGGTTGGGCTTGGTATATATATGAAACGGCTGGCGGTCTCAAAATAGTGATGGAAATTGGTGCTCTCCGTGCGCTCTTGCTGTGTTCCGGTCGTGTCCGCCGCACTGCTTTGTTAGGCAACACTTGTACTCCAGGTGGAGCCAGCGACACTCAGAGATATCTCCTGCAGGTGCAGCATCTGCATTTGTCGACGAGATGTGAATGCATTAAAACCCTCGTATGCAGGGCACAATTTAACGAACTTAGATGCAATAACATATGGTCAAATGTAAAACACCTTGTGCGCAAACACGTCAACGCAGGCGTGCGAAATGAACGCGGAAAGTCGTTTTTAAAACTTGCGCAGTGCTTAAGCTTCGCTTTTAAGAGTAGACCGCGGTAGCTTTATCGGGTCCCGTTCGCATCGTCTACTCATTCACCTACTTAATTAGCATACTCATAATCACTCATATACGCATCACTACATGTCTCTTAAGACAGCTCACAACGCCAAAGACCGTAACGCATTCACAAGGTCCACCTTTATTCAGCTTGAACCAACGAGCCTTAATGGCCTAAAACCGCGTAGATCGGAACGGCCTTGTTTCAGTGTGGTCTCAGTTGGAAACAGCGCATCGGCCCTTTGGCTTCAACTTCGGAAGTCATCATGAACACTCACAAGATTGTTTTGCTTCGTCTCCCGTCCGGTAATACTGCGCTCAACACCGCAGTTTTTCAGACTGGCCTTAATGGAAGTCCATGCCGTGCTGGATCTTCGTGATATCGTTGTTATTGGACAATATCAGATGAGCCATGCTTGGACGGAGACATGCGATAACAGTGTACCAAAACTGTAACTCTTCACTTGATAAAGATACACGAAGAAGGACTGAAATGCATGATACTTGATCCGGAAACGAACAGCACCAATTTGAAGCTACTCTTGCTCCCACCTCACATGGGGCATCGCACGATTGCACAAGTCTCATCAGCTTCTTTTGTTCCGTCAGTCATTTGCTGTGGAATAGCATAAGTTGTTTTCAGTGTTTTTCGTACAAAGAACACAACACTCATACCGTAGCTTTTTTTTTGTTTTCCTTCGGGCAACATACAGGTATAGCCCACGAGGCAAGACAAAAGGAGGTGCTGAACCTCCTGACTGGGTCTTGTCCTCGACTGGGTACAGCAGCAGGAGCGGTATTGCATTATACAACAACAAAAAAGGCTATCTTTGCCGTCATTTGCACAACAGACACATCATAAACAGTTCTTGTAAATATATATAGATAAGAAAAATAATACGCACTAACTCATATGCAAAAGTGATACAGAAATGCAATACATAAGGGTTGTTCGAACCGTAAACATAACAGTACATCAAACGGAGCCAGAAGTAAGCATTTTGTCGTCTAGGACACAACGTTACACAAAAAGGAAAGACGAACAGATGCGTTTAAAACCCCTGGGCGTGGAACTATATTTAGCAGCATCTATTACAAACGGATGAGAATTGCAAAACAACATGATTTGGTACTCAATTGATTGTGTTCCGTAGTTAGTACGAGGCCTATTTACCACAACAGAAGTCTGACACAAGCTCTAGCCAGTAGATGTATTTAGGTACGTGTTAAAAAAATTAATATAATTTGTTTTTACTTCCGTAAGCTGTGCGAAAAACACGGCACAGGTAAAGGATAACTTCGCTCTGTCTTGTCTGAACCTGGAACCGATGCCAAGGTCCTAAGCTAACTGTTTTATTGAAGCTCAATAAAACACAATTTCACATTTTTTGCACTGACATGTCCATTAGCTTAATGGCAGAAACTGTAGTTGGTCGTATTGCTAGATGATTTTCATGACGCCGACAGAAAAGAAACAATCATTCCTCTGATTCTGACTCTCTTTGACCATCTGTGTGCGACTTCACATTAACACAATTTCGGAAGAAACATACACCGCATGAACAGATATTACAAGATATTTAGCACTAAACGAAAAATACGGAGAATACGAAGCATTTTATACTGATGGATCAAAATCAGCACAATATGTCGGAAGTGCTGTGGTTCAGACTAATTGGGAAAAAGTAGTACGCCTGCCTGAGTGCGCATCCATTTTCACCGCCGAGTGTTACGCAGTCTCGGTGGCTGTAGAAAAAATAATAAATGAGAACATTCAAAACAGTATCATTTACACTGATTCTCTGAGCATACTAACCTCACTTCACCATAGAAATGCAGTGACACCACTAATTGGTGACATCATACACAACATAACAAGCGCCACAATACAGGGACAAGACATAAAATTTTGCTGGGTTTCCAGTCACATTGGAATCACTGGCAATGAGAAGGCAGATGAATGTGCTGGAAAAGCTCGGAACAAAGAAATAAAGAAAGTGTACATTCCCTACAAAGATGGTATGAAGTTGGTGCAGTGCAAATTAAGAAATAAATGGCAGTCGCAATGGAATATCGAAATAAATAATAAGCTACATTTAGTAAAACCCATTCTAGACGAATGGAAATCATGCTCACACCAAAAACAATTCATCGAAGTTATTTTATGCCGTCTCTGTATTGGACACACACATCTCACCCACAACTTCCTGCTAACAAACAAAGACAAACCGGTTTGCGAGCAATGCGGACATGAACTTACCGTAAACCACATACTACTATCATGCACAAAACTTGAATCATTAAGGAAAAAATATTTTCCTACATTTTACAAGGAACATATCCCATTTCATCCAGCGTTGATTTTAGCTGAACATGCACCCGTTAGTATGCTTGATGTTTTTAGCTTTTTAAGGGAAGCCGGTGTTCTTCAAAACCTGTAATGTTCTGACCCTGTGCTTCTCTACTTAGAACGATACACCTCAGCCACTTTCTCAGTCCTGAGAAGGAGGCTGAGGTTTTTATTAGTAGTTGGGGGCCTCGAGATCCTTGGCAAGCGAAGGATGTCCACGGCGGTTAACCAACTTTTAAAAGCTTCTGCAAACAGCCATTTCTAAAAAGTTTGTATTTAATCAGCCAGGTAATAATAATGACTTTTAGGCCCTTTACACCACCGTTTTTATCAACTTTGTTTTCACACTCTGCTCAAGCCAATTTTTCCATACCTTGTTCTTGGCGCATGATAGCCTTAGCTGCTTATGCGCCAATAAACCCAACACAACACAACACGACTCTCTTTGAATCGTGTACTTTAGCAACAGTTTCTGGGCACAATGTAAATGCCTCCAACAGACATGCCTTAAAAAATTAAAACGCTAATCTTTAAACTGCAACTAGTTATCAGCTGGACTTCTGTTGTAAACTGTACACCAAAACCGTTTTCTTTGAACACATTAAGCACGTCAGTGATGTGCCTAGAATAGTGGGTTCTATAAAAAAGTTGAACCAATAAACATACCCGCTTTTTGCCTACACTGCCCACCAGGCCATTCGACGAAAGCCGACTTCCCGTAAAAAGACAAGCGCTATAAAATACTCCAATGCGAAATATTACGTTCCCACATATATCGTATCGCGTAATTGTTTAATGTCATATAGTTTTAAACGGAATTTCTCAGTTAATTATGCGTATATCTTGTTCCGTGTATCTCATTCTTTTCTTTGGATCTTTCGCCCTGATGCTTGACCCTGTATCACCAACTCCCCTGTGTCGCTATTAGGATGACTTGAGCGCATGCGTGTATTTTGACTTTTAAGTAAGTGCAGGCTGTAGCCGAGTGGAAAACCACCTCTTCCGTTCTTTTCGTTAGTTTGCATCGCATCAAGCAAATCAAAGTGATTTGAAAATAAAAGTCATGAGTGAAAAGGACAGAACGGCGACTCGGAAAGCCATGTTGGATCACCTTGTGAACACATGAGGACATTAATGAAATTGAAATAGCATAATTAATCTTCAAGAAAGCAGGAATTTTTTCTGCTTAGTCTCGGTCTGCTCCTCACAAAGTCTCAAAACTTTAAGCCCCCGCCTCCTCCCCCCCACCCTCCCCAAATAGGGATTAGCGTTTTGGTTTTATACCGTTAAGATCGCGTGAAAGCTCGAAGCTCGTGAAAACAATACACTGGCGCACATTGAGATGCAAACTGGTCGGATAGGTGACGGGGTGGTTCGAATTTTAAGGGCCACAAATTGGGCTTATGCCGCACGAGGCGGACTTATGGTTGCTTGGCGGGGGAACTTATCACTCATCCGTCAAGGCAACTGTTTGGTCTAAGACCCTTTTCCCAAGCATTTCACCCTAGAAGAGCCGAGCACCAGGCCAGGGGAAATTTTGTACCCATTAAAGAAAACCGGTGGGTACCCGGCGGCACTGGGGATCGAACCCAGCACCTCCCGACTGCGAGGCGGATGCTCTACCACAAGGCCACGCTTCGGTTTAAAAAAGGGCCACATATTGGTCTTATGCCGCACGAGGCGGACTTATGGTTGCTTGGCGGGGGAACTTATCACTCATCCGTCAAGGCAACTGTTTGGTCTAAGACCCTTTTCCCAAGCATTTCACCCTAGAGGACCCGAGCACCAGGCCAGGGGAAATCTTGTACCCGTTAAAGAAACCGGTGGGTACCCGGCGGCACTGGGGATCGAACCCAGCACCTCCCGAATGCGAGGCGGATGCTCTACCACAAGGCCACGCTTCGGTTTAAAAAAGGGCCACATATTGGTCTTATGCCGCACGAGGCGGACTTATGGTTGCTTGGCGGGGGAACTTATCACTCATCCGTCAAGGCAACTGTTTGGTCTAAGACCCTTTTCCCAAGCATTTCACCCTAGAGGACCCGAGCACCAGGCCAGGGGAAATCTTGTACCCGTTAAAGAAACCGGTGGGTACCCGGCGGCACTGGGGATCGAACCCAGCACCTCCCGAATGCGAGGCGGATGCTCTACCACAAGGCCACGCTTCGGTTTAAAAAAGGGCCACATATTGGTCTTATGCCGCACGAGGCGGACTTATGGTTGCTTGGCGGGGGAACTTATCACTCATCCGTCAAGGCAACTGTTTGGTCTAAGACCCTTTTCCCAAGCATTTCACCCTAGAGGACCCGAGCACCAGGCCAGGGGAAATCTTGTACCCGTTAAAGAAACCGGTGGGTACCCGGCGGCACTGGGGATCGAACCCAGCACCTCCCGAATGCGAGGCGGATGCTCTACCACAAGGCCACGCTTCGGTTTAAAAAAGGGCCACATATTGGTCTTATGCCGCACGAGGCGGACTTATGGTTGCTTGGCGGGGGAACTTATCACTCATCCGTCAAGGCAACTGTTTGATCTAAGACCCTTTTCCCAAGCATTTCACCCTAGAGGAGCCGAGCACCAGGCCAGGGGAAATCTTGTACCCGTTAAAGAAACCGGTGGGTACCCGGCGGCACTGGGTATCGAACCCAGCACCTCCCGAATGCGAGGCGGATGCTCTACCACAAGGCCACGCTTCGGTTTAAAAAAGGGCCACATATTGGTCTTATGCCGCACGAGGCGGACTTATGGTTGCTTGGCGGGGGAACTTATCACTCATCCGTCAAGGCAACTGTTTGGTCTAAGACCCTTTTCCCAAGCATTTCACCCTAGAGGAGCCGAGCACCAGGCCAGGGGATATTCTTGTACCCGTTAAAGAAACCGGTGGGTACCCGGCGGCACTGGGTATCGAACCCAGCACCTCCCGAATGCGAGGCGGATGCTCTACCACAAGGCCACGCTTCGGTTTAAAAAAGGGCCACATATTGGTCTTATGCCGCACGAGGCGGACTTATGGTTGCTTGGCGGGGGAACTTATCACTCATCCGTCAAGGCAACTGTTTGGTCTAAGACCCTTTTCCCAAGCATTTCACCCTAGAGGAGCCGAGCACCAGGCCAGGGGATATTCTTGTACCCGTTAAAGAAACCGGTGGGTACCCGGCGGCACTGGGTATCGAACCCAGCACCTCCCGAATGCGAGGCGGATGCTCTACCACAAGGCCACGCTTCGGTTTAAAAAAGGGCCACATATTGGTCTTATGCCGCACGAGGCGGACTTATGGTTGCTTGGCGGGGGAACTTATCACTCATCCGTCAAGGCAACTGTTTGGTCTAAGACCCTTTTCCCAAGCATTTCACCCTAGAGGAGCCGAGCACCAGGCCAGGGGATATTCTTGTACCCGTTAAAGAAACCGGTGGGTACCCGGCGGCACTGGGTATCGAACCCAGCACCTCCCGAATGCGAGGCGGATGCTCTACCACAAGGCCACGCTTCGGTTAAGGGGAACGTGAAAAACGCTGGAAAAGAGTGTGAAAAAGAAACCACAGATATGAAGGAGCTGCAAGAGTTGGTAACCGCATTTGAAAATTTTAAGCGTGATTTCAGGGCTGAAATGCGCGAGCTAAAAGACAGTGTTTCATTCTGCACTGATGTTTGCACCGAAGTGAAGAACACAGCCGATGAAATAAAGCAGCTCAGGCAAGAAATGCAAGAAATGTTCAGACAGAATCAGGAACTGAAGGCAGAAAACGAACGCTTAGCACGCAAATGTGAAGACCTTGAACAATATCAAAGATTGAACAACCTAGAAATCAAAGGTGTTTCCTCCGGAACTGATCCCCTCACTGTGGTTCAAAAGATAGGTGACCATGTTGGTGAAAAAGTTGATACTGCTGATATCGATGCATGTCACTGGGTTCGTACGCAGAATTCAGATGTGCAAAACATCATCGTGCGGTTTGTGCGCAGAAGCAAGCGAAATGACATTCTGAACAAATGCAGAAAAAAAAGAGTTGATACCACTGTGCTGGGTGATTAAAACGGAAAACCAATTTTTGTCAATGAACACCTAACTCAGGCAAACAAGGTACTGCTTTCTGCTGCAATCAAGAAAAAGAAGGAAAACGGTTGGAAGTTCGTTTGGACTGCAGGCGGAAAAATACTTGCCCGTAAAGAAGAACATGGGTCGGCTATTCAAATCGCTAGTCACGCGGACCTGGCCCTGATTACTACATAAGAGTAGCAAGCGAAACACCAGCAAACACACCAGCACACTACAGGTTAAGCATGTGTAGCTACTATAGCACCCAGGAATTCAATAACCAGCACAGCAACAGAGATAGTACTTTTTCCGCAATGCATGTGAACATTCGAAGTATTAAAAATAAGAGTGACGATATAAATACGTTTCTTGAACCGTTCAAAATAAATTATGACATCCTGGCCTTTTCCGAGACATGGATTACAACTCCTGATGATGCACCACTTTTCTCCGGCTACATTCCACGGCATGTATATCGCGAACACAAGAGAGGCGGAGGAATTTCTGTATATTTTAAGGAAACACTAACGTACGAAATATTACAAGATTTCTCATTCATATCACCAGATATTGAATGCCTAGGAGCACGAGTTGGGAAGTTCGTGATCTTAGTTGTGTATCGTCCTCCAATGGGGCACCGAAGAAACTTCTTGCAATTTCTTGACACGTTTTTTTCCTTCATTGGTGCAAAACAATATTCATGCGTTATTCTGGGAGATATAAACATAGACCTTTCATCCAATGACTTGCACGCCAGCGAACTAAAGACTCTTCTTTCTACATACGATTCCGAAAACAGCATACGCATGCCAACAAGAATAACCACACAGAGTGCAACACTGTTGGACGTATGCGTAACAAATTTAGAACCTCATGAATTTTATTCTGGAGTGCTCTCATCTGACTTGAGCGACCACTTGCCATTATTTTTTATTGCGGTATCCCAAAAGAAAACCAGTAAAGACCCGGATGCGCTGCTTCATACGCGTAGAAAAATCACTGATGAAACTCTGCAGTACTTTGCTCGTCTGATAGAAAGAGTTGATTGGAGTGAAATCTATAAACAAAAAGACGCTAACAAAGCCTTCGATATATTCTTCACCTTGTTACGTTCCTCGTATGATGTGGCATTTCCAGAAGAAAACGTCATTTCTCGTAGAAACAAAAAATTCCGAAGACCATGGATGAATTCACTTCTTTACAGTCGCATAAAAACAAAGGACAAAATGTACCACGAATTTTTACACAAAAGAGACCCAGGTTTATTTTTGAAATTTAAAAAGTACCGGAACGCACTAACATCCGATCTGAAGAAAGCTAAGGCAGAATACTTCCATAGTAAATTCGACAGCATAAGAGAAAATCCTAGAAAGGTGTGGGATGCAGTAAATGCACTCACTGGAAGAACTAAAAAGTGTTTAAACATTACTGAAATCACCATTGATGGCAAGATTGTGCGCGGTGATGCTCTCGCCAATGCTATGAACATGCATTTTATTAAAGTAGGCTCGAATGCCTGTACAACAAAGAATTGCACTGATCAGTCAGTATCGACCATAGCACCGTTATGCGAGTCAATTTACATGCGCCCAACAACTCCTCACGAAGTAGAAATGTTAATAAACAAGCTTAAAAATAATGCTGCTGCTGGAATCGATGTCATCGGCCCGATTGAGTTGAAGTATATATCCGCTGTGATATCCGTTAGTTTGGCCTTTATTATAAATCTTATGTTGTCCACAGGGGTCTTTCCACAAAAGTTAAAGGTAGCAAGAGTCACCCCAATATATAAAGGCGCGGGCCCTGAAAACTTAGCAAATTACCGCCCTATATCCGTCCTGCCTACGCTTTCAAAAATTTTTGAAGGTGTCATTCATAACCGATTAGTGTCATTTTTTGATAAACATAACATTATTACAGAAAGTCAATATGGTTTTCGAAAAGGGAAATCAACGGAGCAGGCTTTGTTATACATTAAGGATAAAATAATTTCTAACATAGAGGATCGAAAATACACGGTAGGACTTTTTCTCGATATTAAAAAGGCGTTCGATTCTATCCAATACAACATCTTACTACACAAATTATCTATGTACGGTGTACGTGGTGTTGCCCTGCAACTTCTATCTTCTTATCTTTATGATCGCTATCAAATAGTACTCATTAATGGCTCAAGTTCATCACAGTTCAAACTAACTCAGGGTGTCCCTCAGGGATCGATATTAGGACCGTTGCTCTTCCTCGCGTATATTAATGATATTGTGAAAATACCTGAATCACCAGAGATCATTATGTATGCAGATGACACTAATATTTTTTTCACATCGCAGGAGATAACAGCACTCCAAACCAAAGTAAATAACTACCTAGTGCACCTGTCCAGCTGGCTGAAGGAAAATATGCTAGAACTGAATTCAAAAAAGACAACATTTATCGTATTTCGCCCAGTTAACAAACTACTGCACAAAAGAATAATACTTAAGTTTGATGACCAATGTCTTTCCTCGGTTAAAGAACAAAAATTCCTCGGCGTATGGTTCCAGGAAGAATTGTCATGGACGCCACATGTGAATCATCTAACAAATGAACTAGCACGAACCGTAGGATGTTTATACAAAGTAGGGCACATAATTCCTCTATGGCTAAAACAATTGTTGTATAACTCTCTGTTCTACTCAAAACTAATATATGGGATGATGGTGTGGGGAACCACAACAAAAGGTAATTACAGTAAGCTCATAATACTGCAGAAAAAGATATTACGTTGTTATGAAAACTATTATGGACGTTACCAGCTCCTACAAACTTCTCCTTTGTTCTTAAAATATAAAATGCTGAGGGCCGACCAGCTATACTACTATAAATTACTTCAGTTGGTACAACTCCGGAAGCTGCACATTTGCGACAGGGAAGAGAACTCTACTTATCCTTTCCGACACAATAAAAGACGCATGCCAAAAACTAGAACCAATTATGGTAAACAAACAGTTCCTTATCAAATGGCTTCAATTCTTAATAAACTTGAAGGTAACTTAAATTTCGCATCTAATATTAGCACATTCAAAAAGCACATTAAAGATGTCCTAATAATATCAGGTGTTTTGTACGGGGAGTGACGAGTACTTATGACATGCATACACAGGTTGTATCCTTCTCTTGTACCATGGTTTTTCACTTTATTTTTTGTTATAAGTGTCCTTCAATGTATTGTATACTGAACAAAATCTCTGTATAATATCCTTGCATATTTTTGTACTTATCATACTGTGTTAACGTTGTGATTATAATGACATAATTTACCCACATTTGTTTTAATTATGTGACTTGCTTTCTTCTTATGTTCAAATTTGTATTGCACTTCCGTCGACTGCAGAGGGACAGAGGCCTCGTCAGGCGCCACAGCCTTTAGCCTCTGCCCCTGCAGCAGATGCTGTAACTGCTGTGCTCAAATAAAATCTTTTCAACTTTTCAACTTTTCAACAATTAAAATTAATTGCAACGAAATCATAGCACAAATTTTTTAGACATTCTATAGACTGTCCATCAACTTTTGACGATAAATTCTGCACACTTTTTATAGACAAACCTTATAGGCTAGTCTATACATGATACAAATCTTATCGAGAATCCACAGACACTCGTAAATTTATGGTCATGTGCTTTTATTGCACTTTTTTTTGCGGACAGTTTTCCGCAAACAAACAAAAACTGTTTTCCGTGCTCCTGCAGCTTATGAGGGAGCAAACTTGCGAAGATATCAAATTTAAAAAGAGAATCACTAAACCCCTGCTTAATGTCGAGCTTTCCCCAAGTTTGCTTCGTCACAAAGCCCACGAGAGCAGAAAACGCGGCCGTCACGCACGCCAGCTAAAGATTTGGCCAGCTGTACCACTTTCTCCGGGTAAGCTTTTGCATGTTCGCCTTAAGTGAGAGACCTCTACAAATGATGGTCTATGGTCTTTCTATAGGCTTCTTATAGACTCTATTCCCTTCTTATAAATTTTATATTTGCTTTTCTCTATTCATGGCCCATTGAATATCATAGACATAACTGTACTAAAAGTGTATAGCCATAAATCTATAGACTGTCAGTACGATAGTAAATGTCCATAGACTAGTCTATAAGATTTTTTTCTATAAAAAGTCTAAAGACACCATAGACGAACGTCTAACGAGAGCCTATAGACTGGCTAAAACATGGTATAGTTTAACGGTTTTAACGTTGTTAAACCGAGTAGACGTGAGGAAGCGTGTATTCAGCCTGGTTGGCTCATAGTTTTTCATTTCTGGGCTTTCTGCACGTCCGGCGACAATTTTAGACTCAGGCTAAGCTCTGATCGAGGTTAAACTTTTTTTTTATGTGTTCGCGCCGCATGTGGAAGTCGATGAAGACGACGATGTGCAATGCACAGCGCGAGACAAGAGGCGTTGATTTGGTTTGATACGTTCGATTTCCATGCAATAAAGAAAAAAAACCTGTGGCGAATGCTCTCGTGCAGGGGCCAGCGAAGCTGGTCTGTATTATGCTCCCCGTGGGTTCGAATCTCAGTCGGGGAAATATGTATTTTACTTAATTATTCATTCAAGGTCATGGTCAAGGCTTCAGCGATGGCTCCGTTTTCATAGTTTTGGGCGCTAAGTATACCTTTCGCTCGATTTTTTTTTTAGGGGACTGCAGCTAATGCTGGGTTTTTGTAACGTACGAGGCTTAGCCTCTACGGCGAAAGTCTATTTAAAGAAAGTTTCTCCTCTCTCTGTTTCTCCTGCTGCAACATTCACAGCGACCGTGAACTTTCCCACTGCTTCTATTATTTCGTGAGCCACTGCATCCGCTAAAGGTTCTTGCGTGTCAACTCTGCGCTGTTTTGGTCTTTCTTGGTGCCTATGTGAGCGATGTTTGCTAGAAAGCAGCAGTACCAACAAGCGCGAGCTTCTACAATCCCTCGTTTCGCCATACCCTCTTTTTGAGCGATGTTTGCTAGAAAGCAGCAGTACCAACAAGTCCATGCTTCTACAATCGGTTTTTTCGCCATATCCTCTTTTTGAGCGATATTTGCTAGAAGAAAGCAGCAGTACCAACAAGTGCACGCTTCTACAATCGCTCCTTTCACCATACCCTCTTTTTGAGCGATGTTTGCTAGAAAGCAGCAGTACCAATAAGTCCATGCTTCTACAATCGCTCGTTTCGCCATATCCTCTTTTTGAGCGATATTTGCTAGAAGAAAGCAGCAGTACCAACAAGTGCACGCTTCTACAATCGCTCGTTTCGCCATACCCTCTTTTTGAGCGATGTTTGCTAGAAAGCAGCAGTACCAACAAGCGCGAGCTTCTACAATCGCTCGTTTCGCCATACCCTCTTTTTGAGCGATGTTTGCTAGAAAGCAGCAGTACCAACAAGTGCATGCTTCTACAATCGCGCATTTCGCCATACTCTCCTGCAGTGCTCATTTTCAAGCCGTGATGTCACTATGTCGTGATGTAATGAAGTCAGAATCTACACGTTTAATGGCACTCGCCGTGGTTGGTTGGGTAACCAACCAACCACGGCACTCTCTCGCGTGTGCTTGTGCGCGTGCCTTCCTTGTGATCCTGCTCACGCACCCGCACGGCATTCTGAAAAGAGGCCGAGCAGAGGACTCCACGTGTCTAATATCATAGCTATGTCGACACATCCACTGCCAGCATCAAACCTTTATTCGTCAAAGAGCAGAACAGAATATCCGCTAAGAAGCTAGCGAGCCCATTTTTGGGCGTTCGCCTTATCGGCCCTCTCTCCCAAACGGCGAACCTGTCACCTAGTGCGCTGCTCGTGGCGACACAGCATCTTGTGTAGTCTTCCCGTGCCGACAGGGAAGACGCGTCCCGCAGCAAGCAAACGATGTTCCAGCGCAAGCGAAATATCGCATCGACTGTTCGCATCGGAGACAGCGATGGAACGCCTTAAAGCTCGAGTCACGGAGGCTATCCCCTCTATGATCGCTCAACACGTCGCGAGTAACCCCCGCCTTTCTCGCAGAGCCGGTCCCCTTAAGGACGTATCTGGTCGGCCCTCTAGATTATCCCGGCGAGTCAATGACCTCGACGATGACGAAGACAGCTGCCCCCTTCCAGGTGCTGAGCTTCAGCCCCTGGTATCTGGCTCGGGGGCAGCCTCACTACCACCCATCACGTCAAAATCTGAGCATGGCGGGACACCCTCGGTATAGGCGCTCCCCCCTTTCCAAATCGGCTTCCCCCATTACGATTACTCAATGGAACTGTCGGGGGCTCCGGTCCCGTTCCAAGCGCGCCGACCTCCAGCTTTTCCTATCAACCTTTGAGCATTTGCCAGCGGTGGTTGCCCTCCAAGAGCCAGGGAAAGGCGCCACACTAACAAATTATACGACGTTCCAGCAGGACCCCTCGTCTTGTCTCTGCGTTCATAGAAATTATACAGCCAACCAGGTCGACTTAGACATACAACTTGAATACTCCTATGTAATGGTGACCCTCCTCCCACTCCGCAAGCAGGATCCACCGTTACACATACTCAATATATACTGCAATCCGAAATTGCCGAATGTATCATTCGCGGACCTCTTTAGCCGCGCGCTGAGAGTTGCGGGTCGGGACTCCCTCCTGACTGTGGGCGATTTCAACGCTCCCTCTCGGATGTGGGGTTACTGCCGTGAAGAGAAGCGGGGACGCAAGTTCGCGGAGCTTGCGTCAACGCTGGGCCTCACTCTTCACACTGACCCCATCCATCCAACTCGTATAGGCAACTCCGTGACAAGGGATACGTGTCCGGACTTGACCTTCACCCACAACATTCAGTATGCAGACAGGACGAGGAAGCGCAACGATTTCTCGTGCGCCGAGCCACGATGGCAGCAGTCAAGTGCGGCATCCTGGACCAAGGAACGACCACGGCGCCCAGTGACCCGTAATGGTCAAGAACACTTAAAATTTATGAACAATAAAGTTTTTTCCATGCATCCAGCAGTGCCCCCGGAGGGCACTGCTGAGACGCTTAGCCTAGAGTAATTTAAAACTGCACTATACCTACAAAAGTATAACACTGGGTGGCACATTTGTTCCATTACACGGTTGCTTCCTTGCGTAAGAGCTGTGCTTGAGCCATCTCTGGTATCCACCAACAACAAGGGCAACATGTGCATAGCGTCAAACACTGTGCGTCACGGGGAACGGCCGCTCAGAAGCAGTGCAAGTGATCCGTAGAAGCCGCAACGAGCGATTCGAGAAACTCGCTGCCGCTCCGCCGTTCGCACGTGACGGGACCGTCCGAAAAGGCGGAAGCACAGCGCGTCGTCGTCAGCTATTATGCACCCGCTTTCGAAGCGGCCGTGCGGCATTCCACTCTGCGAGAGGAGCCGCAGCACTGACGACTTCGCACTCACCGCGCCACACTTTACAGTAGTGACGCACGAGGCTCGCGTTAGGCTCGCACGGTCATTAGGCAGAAGAATGACGGCGCGATCTATTAATACGAGCCTGGCGATCCCGACGGGCGCACTTTCGCGGAGAGTGCGAGACGGTGTCCCGCGCGCACCCGAAGAAAGGAGAGCTCAGGTCTTGTCCGGTTCTTACTTACGTATTGGCGCGGCAAGTGTCCAGCGCCACGCGCCGTCTGTGCCCGCCGGCGATCGAGCTGCTTACGTAGGCGACTCCGTTGCCGCCCGGTTGTCTGCGAGTGCTGCGACGCCACAGCGGAGTAGCACGATGCGTTCTGTCGACGGCGCTTGGCAACGGGCCGCCTGAGCCGGGCATCGAGCTAAGCAAGACGAAGCGCTTATCTCTCGAACTATTCGGTTGCTTTGCAGCCTGCAGCGTCAAGCGTTTGCTGCATGTTAAGAAGAGAGCATTGCAAGCTCGTGCGGCCCTTTAGCGAATGTTTCTTGCAAGCTGTGTGCGAGAAAACCGAAATGTCCGCACCGGACGGCAAAAGGAACATCTCGCTTCTAGCATAGAGAAATATATCTTTCTCTATGCTTCTAGTTGCCGTCCAGTTGGGCCAAGGCGCCCCGATGACGCTTCAGCCCTCTGGGAGCGCTTCGCCGAGAATAAAGCACGTACTTTTTTGTTGCCTGAAAAGAAAAGAGGGCCTACCCGTGCGAATTGCAGAGCTCTGGGCAGCTACAATGGGCTGCGCTCGGAAGCGCGTCGCAAACTGCAGCGACTAATGCAATCGTGACCCCCGGCGGCGAAGGCAAGAAGCGGTTACAGCAAATATTGGCCATAGCGCCAACGCGGATGCGACGTAGTGGAAGGCGAAGTTTGGCATAAAGGTGGTGGTGGTGCCGGTAACAGCTTTATTTTCGCAAAATTACAGAAGGTCCTCAAGGGTGGCCTCTTATACTATCAAGGCTAGGAGGTGCCTATAGCTAGAGCATCCGCCTTTGTACTGGAAAGCTAACAGGGTAGAGTGAGCCAGTTCGCCTGCGAGAATGTGGTTTTAAATCGGGATTTGGAGCAGACGCTAGTTGTCCAAAGTATCGACGTGTGTGCATTAAAATAAGGTGCACTGGAACTATTTTAAAACCGCACACAAGACAAGCCGGCCCCAGGGGTGTCGCCGGAATTGTCGAATATATAGTGAGTGTGGTAGCGCACAGGCAGTCAGCTTAGCTGCACTACGTGCTAGCCTGAGGCCAGAGGGGAAGATGGAGTGAGGCATCAGCAGAATGCGTCGAGTGCATTGCAAAGCTCCAGAAATCACCGCGTGCCTTAAGCATCTTTTGGTGTGTTTGAGCGTCACTTTCTGGGACAACGTGATGCCGCTACAGTGACTGAAAGCACGAGGGGTTTTCGGTAGTCACCTTTAGTATACCGTGTACCATGTTGCCGATACCGTTACCGGAGTACCAGGAGAGAGTGCGCGGGTGGCCATATTGGCCTGTTCGTGGCAGGGTGAGTTAGCTGCCTATCCAGTGTCCGGAACGCACTCAACGTTACAGACGTCAAGCCGCGTATAGTTGCCCGATACGCCATAGCTTTCGCTCTCTATAGTAGGATACAACTCAAAAAAACAGCAGTCGCTAACACTGGGCCTCGGTCCGCGGCATCCTGTATTACTCCGCTGGCCAATCGCAACTGTAAACGAAATCAGCTTTTTAATGTTTGACTATATCAAACAATCCATGTATCAAAATTCTAGAGCTCATAATTTTTTTCTTGTGATAAGCTTCTTGCTTAGGTAACAAGAAGCATTTAAGCAGCGGACTATTTTTTGTCGCGGAGGAATTCTGTGCGCGGAGGCTGAATATGGGCGGAGCTTCACTGCAGACTTAAGTTGTATCCGACTATAGCCAGATTCAGCAGTTGTTGAAACGCACCTAATTTTTTGTATGTTACTTTGTGAAAGTGTACATGCTAGATGTCGGCATCACTTGAAAGGCTGGCTTCTGATTGGTTCGGGTAACGGCTTTCCTGATCGGTCTAATTGGTCTCAAATGGGATTCCGTCCCCAGAATGCCGTCGAAGCGCCTCTGGTTGAACCCGCCCCGGTGGCTCAGTGGTTGGCTGCTTGGCTGGTTGGCTGGTTGGCTGGTTGGCTGGTCGGTCGGTCGGTCGGTCGGTCGGTCGGTCGGTCGGTTGCAACTGAGA
Organism: Amblyomma mixtum; assembly: GCF_055824585.1. Classification (NCBI taxonomy): domain Eukaryota; kingdom Metazoa; phylum Arthropoda; class Arachnida; order Ixodida; family Ixodidae; genus Amblyomma; species Amblyomma mixtum. The sequence goes on from NC_143021.1 coordinate 15,953,665, forward strand.
GAGGGATGAAAAATTCAGGGGGCACTTTAACTGTCTAAAGTGCGTAGAGGCGAAAGCGTTTTCCGCACCACTTTCGTTGCTTCTGTGGCACTGGTGGCGTCACATATAATTGAGTACTAATTACTAAGTGATGACAAATCACCAATTAATGCTTAATTACAGATTAATTCATGTATACTAATTAAGTGCTAATTAACGACGCTTAAGTTTTGCTTTTAGGAGTGGAACGCGACAGCGTGTTGTAGCGCTGCCAGGGAGTCCACGAACGCCACCACCCGTTCGGCGCGATGCCTTGCCCTTTGAACGCAACGCTTTTTGAGGAAAGGAAATGGCGCAGTAATTCTCTGTCATCTCGGTGGACACCTGAACCGCACGGTAGAGGAAGGGAGGAAGTGGGAATGAAAGAAGACAAAGAGGGCCGTAATGAAGAAAATGAGAATTGTATTTGAGGAAAGGAAATTACACAGTAAGTGTCTCGCATATCTCGATGGACAGCCGTCAAAATTCAGGGGGGCACATTTTTGACCTAAAGTGTGGTCACTGATATGTGGTTAAGATGTTAAGCTTCGCCTCTAAGAGTGGAACGCGACAGCGTCTTGCAACGCTGCCAGGGAGTCCATAGAACGCCATCACCCATTGGGTTCTACACCTCGCTCGTCGGTTAATTGGTTTTTGAGGAAAGGAAATGTATCTGTCCCTCATACCTCGGTGGACACCTAAACCTCGCCAGGAGGAAAGGGAGGAGGATGGGAGTGAGCGAAGACACCGTATTCACTAGACGCGCCTTTGCTCATTCCAAACCATCGAGCTGGCATGGTGGAGTGGATAGCATGCTCGTATCGCACGCCGAAGACCGGGGTTCGATTCCCGAGCCCGACCAATTTTCTACTCGGCTTTATTTATTTATATGGCCTGACTAGAAAAGTTAATTAGGCTAACCGGGTAATTAAGCAATTAACTAAGCTCAGTCCCACTTGGAGCATCACTATACGATCCCTTCAATTGGTTGCATGGTTACTAACCAAAGTACAATTGGCTCCGTTTGAAATTCGCGCACTGTGACGTCACTACCGTTTCGACCAATTGAAAAGCGTGACATTTCTGTCGACAACTGCTGCTTACAACGATGAGACATTAAAGGCTTTCGCCTTAAAAGGAAAAGTGCACGGGCCTGCCGACTGGCTCAAGCCGAGCCACAACCGCTGCCATGTGCAGATAGCAGATAGTTGAAAGATAAGAGGAAAGAGAAGAAGAGAGAGTAAAGAGGCGCGACGCGCTTATGTTCTTTCAACTTTCCTCTCTATGCGACTGTGGCTCAGCCCGAGCCAGTAGGCAGGCCCGTACACTTTCCCTTTCAGTCGCAACAGCAACGACAACTCAGTGGTTAGCGTGTTCGGCTGCTCAGTCGGAGTTCCTGGGTTCAAACTCGACCGCGGCGCAACGCAAAGGCGCCCGCGTGCAGTGCGATGTCAGTGCACGTTGAAGATCCCCAGGTGGTCGAAATTACTCCGGAGCCCTCCACTACAGCACCTCTTTCTCTCTTTCTTCTTCCATTCCCACCTTCCTCCCTTCCCTTACGGCGCGGTTCACGTGTCCGCCGAGATATGTGAGACAGATACTGCACGATTCCCTTTCCTCATAAAACAATATTCATTTTCATTTCCCTCTGGTTGGCTCCGATAACGGCTTTCATTGGTCGAAAGAAGGGTCATCAGGATGCTGTGGAAGTGCATTTAATTATTATTTTATTACACTTCTACTACTACTATTACCACTACTACTACTACTACTACTATTACAGTACTACTGCTACTACTAATACTAATACTACTACTACTACTACTACTACTACTACTACAACTACTACTACTACTACTACTACTTCTACTACTACTACTATTACTATTTAAAAGCAGTCTTTCGTGGTATTGGGGAACTCGGGGTACCTGTTGTTACGACCGGTATCGTCGCTTCGGTTGACGCGGGTTTGCGACTCGCGTCTTTTACAGCGAAAGTTTTTAATGCCTCATTGTTGTCGACAGAAGGTTGTCAGCAGAGGTGTCACGCTTTTCTAGTCAAACCGGAAAAAATCTTTGTGCAGGATGGGATTCCAACCACCATCCTTCCGTTCCGCAGCCGTGCGTGCTAATGGCTACGCTACTTCCTGCCAACGCATATGTAGTTCTCCTTGTCTATGACGCTGGAGAGGGTTTGCAGAAAGGTGTCGAACCAGACGGATGCCTCCCAAACGCCCTCCAGTGTCTCCAGCATTTGAGATTCACAAAAAATTGGGTACTTAATTAGCCCCTTAACCCCACATCCGTCACACAAGCAGCAACCCCGCGCTAGAGTCTTTCGCCTCACCGCACTTTATGTCAACAAAGTGCCCCCCCCCCCCCCCCCCTGAATTTTTTGTTTCAATCTTTCATCTCTCGCGTGCGCGTGGCAACGATTGTGGCTCAGCTCGAGCCAGTGGGCAGGCCCGTGCAGTTTCCTTGACTCCGCCCAGGGGCTCGAGAGAGGAGCGGCCACCTTCCGGCTGCTGCTCGCGACCTCTCCTCCTTCGATTTTGAGCGCCCCTGGATATAACTGACTACTTGGCCATGTGACCTTAGATATTTTGTCTCAGTTTGTTCAGTATAACTAATGTTTCGGACCTATCTTTAATAAACCTAGTTAACCAACGCACCTCATCGAGGCTTGCTGTACACCTTCTTCGCTGTGGCGGAGCCTTTGTTCCGGCACGGACTTAAACTTCGTCACACTATACACTTGTGCAGTGGGATGCAACGGCTGAGAACGGGGGTTTTAATTCATTTGCTGCCGGCGGACAGAAAGCCCCTGCCCCACTCCAACGAAAAAGCGAACCCGAGGCGGCCGGAGGCACAGCGGAAAAATCCTGGCCTGTCGGCATTCAATTAAAGCACGCTCAGACTTCGCACATCACGAAGGAAGGGATCGTGTTGCCAACGGAGCCCTATAGGAAATAGCCTTGGCATCATCGAAAGGGCGTTTTCATGAGCGCCTTGCTCAGCAACAGCGCATGTATGTAGATGCTCTGGCTCATCAAACGCTCTCGATTCGATGCTTTGCCTTAATAAAGCAAGATGTATTACTCTTCTATCTTCGGTTTATTTTTGCCGTTTTCTTTTTTTTTCCATACGGAAGGCTATTTCTATCAGCGCACGGTAACCTCGACCGGGCTTGGGGATGACGACAGCTTGTAGAATGATAGCCGAGGGCGATGGCTCGCTTGCTGAACATTTTTTTTTTATTGCTTGAAATGCAGTGCATTATGAAGGAACATGCTGACGGTATGGTTTCACACCTTCTAATAAAAGTTACTTTTTTTTGTTATTCCAAACCCCATTGCAAGGTATAGCGTCGTTTCTTTTAACCCTGTCTATATTAACTGGCGACTATGCTAACAGTTGGAGCCGCCGCGCTTCGCGGCGTGCTCAGCACAGCAAAAGTGTCGGATTCCCCAGTACGGGCAGCATGCATCTCTCCCGCTTGGAGGAGACCGTGACTGGTTGTCTGGTCAGTCAGTGTTTACACGCGGGATATACAACTGAGACAATGCGCACGAGGGAGACGGGAAAAACTAAAGTTGCTGAATAGAAACCCGACGTCACAGTCGGGTCAAGGGGAAGATTCCTTTCTGCGTATTTTAATTTTCCTTGTGGAGAGGTGATGCGAGACGCGCCGTCTTTTACCCTGATCGCGACACACTGATTCTGGTCTCAGCTGGAGACAGGCACGCATACTCTGTCCTTAAGTAGCTGTGAAGTGGGTTCACTGGGCGTCCACTTCTTCCCCATGCAACTTCAAGACACCCACTTCTAAAATCCCCGATAAGAACTTCCAGTCGCCTTAGCCATAGCCATCCCTTAGCCGGTATCAAGACCCCCGTACATTAGCAATGAATAGTTCATTTTTCCCAGTGCAATAGCACTCTAGAATGCCCTACCTAACGACATTGTTTTATGCAACGATTCAAAGTTCTTTCGTACACAACTCGCCCATCATCTTCCGAATATGTGAATACTTCGTCATTTTTACCATCCATGTATTGCTCAATGACTTTCATGTGTGCTCCCTGCCGCAAGCGAATTTTTTCTTTCTATGCTTTCACTCCGCAAGGAAACCCTTTATCATTTTTCTTTATTTTTTCTCTTTAGCTTTAGAATTTTGTAGTGTGTGTTGATTGTGCGTGCGTTTTTATGCTTGTTTTATATCAATCGTAGCCCCTCCTTATGTAATGCCCTCTTGCCTTTAAGGATGAAATAAATGAAATGAAATGAACTCATTGCTTTCAAGAAGTTGCAGTACGTATTCGTCTCTGTACAGCCTTTGTCAAAAGTTTGGAGCCCAGGGGGTTGCCTTTTGACGCACACTGTGTCGTTCTCAATGGATCTCTGGCGCTCCAAATTTCCTGAACATGAGAAGATTTCTGGTACTGCCTCCTGCAATAGGTAGGATTTCCATGAATGCTCCTGGAGTCCCAATATAAAGCTTAGAAGTGAACCCCCTGGGCTCTAAACTTTTGACAAAGACTGGACATAGAAAGTATATACCCAGCGAACGACGACCGAGTCCCTGCATTTCTTACAAGACATCGATCGGAGAGGAGTAGAACTTCGGAGGAAAAATAATGAAAAAAAAAAACAAAAGCATTTTTAGTCTAATAGAATGCACCAATTCAATGCCGATATCGCTGCTCGAATTCGGAAACTTTAGGTAAAGCGCAAGCAAGCTGCACGACTATGTTCCTTGTACAGACGAAATAAATATATGCGCTGCACTGACGTTCGAGGCGAGTGCTTTTTCACGTTTAGTTGCTCGTACACTGTGCTCATTCACGGAGTGGGCCATGCTACGTCCACTCCGCCCACTACGCACAAAGGTAGGACGACGTACAGTTAAAGTTTAAGCACAGCAACGACCGTTTGGCCATGATACGAACAAACGAAATGCCGCTGAGCACAATCTAATCCCTTGGATGCAGCGGTGCTTCTCAAACGCCTAGCATATCATTGTAGTTCCTGCGTCTTTTGCGTTTGCGAGAGCAGACGGTAATGCATCGGCTTTCGAGACACTGCTGCACTGTATAGTCGTGCAGACACGTCTCTGCCATGCCTGCTTCTTTCAAGAGTGTCGAACAAAGCACATTGGCTTCTGTGTGAATCACTACGGTGCCAGCAGGCAATTCTTAGCAGTCTGTCGCGTGAAAATTGATCTCGGTCGCCGCATGAAAGTTGTAATTACTCCCAGCTACCCAACGAGTTGGCGTGGCGCCGTCAACTCCCATTTCCCAGGTCACCATCAAAACCATCGGGCTTGGCGGAATCAACGCGTCAAGAAGACCTCCAAGAAGACTTTTTTGCTCAAGCGCACTCGAAGCGAGTTGTATGAAAACTGCGTCCTTTCCGCGTTGTTTTGGAGCGAAAAGCTCCGCTTCTCGCATGCAAAGCTGAGGTCAAATGACGCTTGGATTTGACCCCTGACCGGAGGCTCGCCGCAGGTATGGCTGTGACGTCATACCGCGTGACTTGTCGCAGCTGTTACCGCTCGTTCCGCAGCTGCGTGGACCGCCGCTTCGACCGCTCACTCTCGTCAGTTGTTGGTTGGTTGGTTTATGGGGTTTAACGTCCCAAAGCGACTAAGGCTATGAGCGACGCCGTAGTGGAGGGCAGTTGTGTCACGTGACTAACCACGATCGAGATTCGCTCTTGCCGGATAAAGGCCAGCGCTCGCCGCTTTGACGCCGCAGATACACGGAACCAGAGGCGGTCACCGGGACGAGATGCTCGACTGAGCATTGCAGGCGCCGGGCTGCTTCTAGCGATCCCTGCGACTGAGAGCGTCACGAAGCCGCGTTGCCAAGAGATAAGATGCGAAGGCGGGCTTCTCTAGTTGATGTAGCCGATGAAGAACGGGAGGTACTATCACGATAGAACGAAACGCGAACAGAGCGGAGCCTAGGCGCTCCACTGTTCGCATTTCTTTTAAACACGATTTTCCTTCAGTGGTAGCAAAAAGATGCTAGAGATGTTCGTGATGCATTCTAGGAAGACTCTAACATGTTTTTCTTACGACCTAGGTAAAAGCGCCATCAGAAGAAATTCGAACAGCGGAGCGCGTAGGCTCCACTCTGTTCGCGTTTCTTTCCAACGTGATAGTATGTTACTTCATTAACACTTCTTTTTGGGCAAGTTGGTTCATATTTGATAACTTTAAAAGGGCGCAAACACACACGACCACAAAGTACAAGAGACGAGACACAAGGCGCTTGTGTCTCGTCTCTTGTACTTTGTGGTCGTGTGTGTTTGCGCCCTTTTAAAGTGATAGTATGTATATGTCTGGAGAACCAGCGGCTCATGCAACAAGAGTATATCAAGCGGAAAAGGGCGCGGTGGCGCCTACGTCTCCGAGTCGACTTCGGCCACTGGTTTGGTTGCCGTTCGCTCCGTATAAGCTGGCTCGGCCTAGTTGAGCCACACCAATTTTTTTAGTTGTCTGGTACATTATTAGTTAGTACACCGGCCGTAGTATATCCTTAGGAAGTTACGTCGTTTCCAGAAAAAGTTTTCGAATTATTGTAACTAATATACAAGTCGTGGCATGCTTTATCTATCTGGACCAAATACAGCCGAAGTAAAATTTATTTGAATCGGGGGTTTAAACATTGCAGTAGGCGATTGCAGTGACCTGGCAGGAAAAGATGGATGGAAAAATTAACAAGAAAGATGTTGGTTTGGTTTGGTTTGTGGGGTTTAACGTTCCAAAGCAACTAAGGCTATGAGAGACGCCGTAGTGAAGGGCTCCAGAAATTTCGACCACCTGGGGTTCTTTAACGTGCACTGACAGCGCACAGTACACGGGCCTCTAGAATTTCTCCTCCAAAGAAATTCAGCCGCCACGGCCGGGATCGAACCCGCGTCTTTCGGGTCAGTAGCCGAGCACCATAACCACTGAGCCACCGCGGCGCATGAAAGAAACTCATTGACAGAACTAAATCTATCCGAATTATGACCAATATTGACAAAACATTAACCGCAAAGTGTAAACATGTTCAATAACTTCGATGCTAATTTTTACTGGTGAAGCTAAAGCAACGCACTAAGAATTCGGAGGTTGTGGGTTCGGATCTGACGTATGGTATATGGTTGCTGCTCATCTACTTTCTAGTCCAAGTACATCAGCCATAAAATAATTACACTATTAATTTCTCATTTATCACCACCATACATTAAAGCTAACAAGAAAAACAGAAAAATGAAGCGTTCTCCTACGCTTTCTGTGATATCCGACTGCTGACTTCCTTGATATGTGTCATAACGAGCTCCTCATTTCCCTACCCTTGTCTGCTCATTAATTTTTTCATTTAGGTGTTCTAATTTCGGACGCGGGCGTAAAATTGGTTGCTCCTGCATTATTAGACGTGAAGGATTCAACCTTTTGATGCCTTCTTGTCATTAGCAGAGTGTGTGGGTATGGAGTCCTACGTAAGAAACAAAATAACCTTGGCCTTCTCTGACGCAAGTACAGTGCCTGAATGCCACGCTAATTCGCGTAAATGCACCAGAACGAGGCTCGTTCGCGGACTTCCTCGCACTCAGTCACAGAGCTTCAAGGTGTGAAGTGGCTGGCTTGATCAGAGTCACGCCGCTGATGCGTTTGCTACGCTGATGCAATCGGCTGTGACGCCTCCGACCTGAGCGCGCGTCACAAGACGAACCCTGCAAAAGGAAAGTGGCAGCTGGCGTAAGGGAGAACATTACGTGCGCCTTGATGAGGCCAATTAAACTTATTGCTATGGCTGCATTGGAAACGAAAAAAGCAAAGAGCAACGAATATTATCCAGACCATTACACAAGCCTAAGGAAGGGCGGCGCTAGGCAGTTTCGTGGTTTTGAAAATCTCATTTACTCTATGAATTCAACCATGCGGTTAAAGATAGCGTTAATTCCAGGTGCATATCACGTGGACCTTGAGCAAGTAACTATAAACGGTCGTCAGTTTGTCGCCAGAGGCAACCTACGCGCAATGGTTAGCGCCTTGCTGTCTCTGGAGGTGCGCCAAGAGGTGATTAGAAATGCTTGAAGGATATCTTCCTCCTTTCGAAGCGCCACGATAACTATACAGGCGATAGATCGCATTCATGCGAATTATTGTGAAACACTGATGGGGCTGCGTACCTATACCTCAGAACCTGCGTCAAATCTTTCCATCGCAGCCATGCGTATGTCTTCAATAAGTGTGTTATTCCTGGCACAGAAATCATGTTAATATTACCTTACTATCCGCAACCTCGAGAAATCAAGCATGCGCAAGCCTTCGCAAGGTTTCAGACTGGTGAACGAGTTCCGGTACAGGTGCCCCTACTCCTGAAGCGGTTAACTAGTATCAAATTAGTATTGTCGCCTCTAGTCATCCTGTGAAGAGCCCTCACGGTCTCACCACGTGAACTCTTTATTCATTAATCAGGCTGCTGCGTGCCTCGCCCGCTGACTGCCATCACGCTGTGTGTACGCAGACGTAGCGAAATTTCAGTTATTTAATTTCTTTCACTTGGTTTTTGGTTTATTCATTATGTTTCGTTCATTCCGAAATGAAAAATGTGTCAGCTTGCCCTCTGTGCATCCTCTGTCACACGCTATATTTATGTTTACCTTAACCCCCACCGATTTCACCTTACGGTTGGCATCAATTTTTTCTTCTCGCGAATACAGACCTCCGCAATGGTACCCTCCCAAAAATGAGTGTACACAGAAAGTGCTATATTGTCATCTATACCGGGCTGTTCAGTTGCAGATGAACGTTGAAAACAATTCTGAGTACACGGGCCAAGCATTAGGCTGAAGACTTCGTCACCGTGTGTACGAATCCGAGGAAGAGACATCCAAGCAGGCTGAATGGGGTGACAGCGTAAAAAAAAAAATAAAGCAGAAAGATCGCTACATGAGTTTTAGTTTTCACCCAGAAGGCCGAAAGGCGCCTCTTTTCCCTCAGTAAACGCATTCGCCAGAGAAGCAGCTCACATATTGAAGGCGCCTTGACCAGGGCTTAAAGAGACACCCCCCTCTCCTTGACCGAAATCCAGGTAGCAGAGGATCTAGAGTAGGTATTCTTGGAAATCGTTACATGATTCCGCGACTCTAGTGTTTACTGCCACGAACGCGTGATCAAATGAAAACAGCACGGAAAATACGTGGCCTCAAAAAGGCGCCCCTATTTACGCTTGCGTGTCGGAAAGCCGCGAGTACCATGCGGGGGCTGCTTGGGTAGTTTAATGTGGCGTATAACGCGTTAGCGGGTTTACAGCAGCCGCGTGCAAGCTGCTGCTTCGCGTATTACGTAACCGCCACCTCCGCGTGCCTTCACCTTTGAGCACCGTCGCCGCTCAAAATATGCGCACACGTTACAAGGAAAAAGAAGCGCATTCCGTCCCTGCAACGGCATGCAGCCTGGTTTGGTCCAAGTCTCAGCACTCGAGGTGGCGACAACTAATTCGCTGGCTGCAAAACGAACAAAAACACCGCGGCGGTTGTTGGGACTGAGCCTCCGAGCCAAGAAACGGTCGAGGCGACGGTGAGTCAAAGGACTTTTATGTACAGTATGTACAAGGGCTTTTACATGATACAAGGGCCAAGAGCACCACGGGCTAGCACAAAGAAGAAGGGCGGCCCCGGCGGCGAGCGTAGCTCCGGCGTGATGGCTCTTCTGCTGCCCGTCTGCCGCTCGGGTTCAGCGCGGCTCCGTTTTTAAAGCCCCCGGTGTTCGTTGCGGCAGCCAGCCGTTCAAATCATCCAATCAGATCACGGCACTGGCCACCGTTCAAATTAGACGAATTAGGGAACGGGCGGCCGGCGAAGCGCCGCAGCTGTTCGAACTGACGGAGAGGAGGGGAAGGAGGAAGGGTCCGTGCCAGGCGCCGGCGAGGCGGGTGATTCACGCTGCGAGCCCGAGAGAGTCTGGGCCTGCTTTGAGCAACGGCGGGCGCGCAGCGCTGGTTTCTAGAGAGGCCAGCCAGCGAAATGTGAGCGCCGGCACAACACGGTCCAATCTTGATCGAGGCGAAATTCTAGAGGCCCGTGTGCTGTGCGATGTCAGTGCACGTTAAAGAGCCCCAGGTGGTCGAAATCTCCGTAGCCCTTCACTATGGCGACCCTCATAGCCTGAGTCGGTTTGAGACGTTAAACCCCATAAACCAAACCAAACCAAACCGCCGATGCTTCTTCTATCTTTGAATCATCTTTAACGTTTGAAGAAACACTGGCTGAAGGGAACGACTTAGCTGAAACGTCAAGACAGTGGCCTTCGCACTGCCGGGAGCGCTGGACTGCACATTTTGACATCACAGCGCGCAAGAAGATTAAACATGGAGCCATGAGAAGAACGGTGCGATTCCGGATAAGTGCCGGCATTCTTTTCGGGCCTACACGCCTTTGGGATTGGACACCATCAAGGTGATGCTCACTGCCCCAATCTATGTATGTACAGGGTTGTTCTGAAGTATTCAAGACATAAGGTCTGCTATAGAACCTCGTAGTTGAGCATTTACGACATCCCTGAGGCTGAAATTCTCAGAAGTGTGACGACCAGTGTCATCCTGACCTATGAGATCCTGAGTACAGGGGGCCCGAAGTACCTGACTGCAGTGCTCAGGGAACTTTTGACCAACCCTGCACACATACACGTTTCTGTGCGTTCGTGCGTTCGTGCGTGTGCGCGCGCGCGCGCGTGTGTGTGTGTGTGCGTGCGTGTGCGTGTGCGTGTGTGTGTGTGTGCGTGTGTGTGTGTGTGTGTGTGTGTGTGTGTGTGTGTGTGTGTGTGTGTGTGTGTGTGTGTGTGTGTGTGTGTGTGTGTGTGTGTGTGTGTGTGTGTGTGTGTGTGTGCGTGTGTGTGTGTGTGTGTGTGTGCGCGCGCGCGCGCAGGCACGCACATTTAACCACGCTTGCAGTACAACCAAGCACTCAGTACATTGAATCAAGACCTGAAAGATGTGCTCCTAAAACAATTTAACCTGCTCACAGCGGGAAGCAACAGCGACGCTGATGTTTTAGAAGCCGAATACGAGTTCGCAGCCCAACATTAACCAAGGCGATAGCGATGCTAACAGTTTCTGGAGTTTCCACGATGTATGAAACCTGTTTTAAAAAGTTGGCGTACACAGCGGCGCCTCTTTATTCTCCTGGTGCGCGACGTGAGCGCCTGTGAGGGGTGAACCACAGCGGAGGTGCTTCCAAGCACGCGTCTCGCTCTGCTCTACGCGGAATTCGCGTCATAAAGACGTCCTTGGCCGACCTGAATAAAACAACGCCACGCAGCGCCGAGAGATCCATGCACGGCTACCAACAGCCAAGGTCAGTCAGCCACCTAACCAGCCCCAACTACAACTTTAACTGCTGCTCACATAGTACCGTAAAGTATGGTCGACACCTACGCAGTGACGAAGGGGAGAATGGGCAGGAAGGAGATCTAAAAAGAAAATTTGCCCAGACCACTAGGAAGAGAAAGGGAGAGACACTTGTGATATATTTTCAACAATACTCACTTCGTCAGATCTGTTAGATCTGTTATATTTTTATTTTACTTATGTTGTTGTCTTCATCGGTCGCCAAAAATAGCAGTGCTCATATTTCTTGTGTAACGTCGCTTTCAGCTTTGACCTGCTATAGATCAGGGATATGTTCAGAGGGCAAAACGCATGTGTAGAACAGCCGAACTGTGTTCCGCAGCTCCCAAAACCGCTGCCACCAGGAAGGCTAAAAATGACGATAATTCTTACGAGTTTAACTGAACATGCTTACGTCCAGACTATTTTTAACCTAATGTTATCGCTAGATATCGCGGGTTCAGTCCGAAACACGCCCAGAACGTGTTATAGGCAAGCGTTCTGCCCTCTGTACTACGACGAGGACTCAAGTGCCAATGAAGCGCGAGCGCCCGCAGAAATGTTCGGGGAACGCTTAAGCTCCTCGTAGGCAGGCAGATAGGATAAACTTTTACTGATATAAGCTTGAGAAGGCCGGGCGTGATGCCCCACTTAGCTAGGTGACATCCTTATCCGGGACATCATTGATCGAAGCTGCCACTGGCAGCTTCGATCCTCCATTCCAGAGCAGTTTAGCAGTGTCGTCTGCCACTCCTCTCTGGTCAATGAAGGGCATGGGCGTCCGGAAGGGGGGGGGGGGGGGGGCAAGGGGGCGGTTGCCTCCCCCCCCCCCATGGAATTACGATATTATTTCTGCACTAGTAGAAAATATCTACACAGCTTGATTAGTACGCTTAGGTGATATTAACTTATCGGATTTCGCTAATTGAGTTCAATTCTTTGTTCATTAATAAATTCTAATGTTTGTTCTCCAAGCCTAGCACTGATTTGCTGCTTCTAATTTTTGTTGCATGTGCGCAGTTTAGACCACAAATAGTTCCTTTTTGGTGCTAACCTACCGCCTCCCCCATACCCGGCCATCGGGTGCACCCCCCTGGAAAAAGTTCTGCGGACGCCCTTGATGAAGGGTATGACGGGGTAGCGTTAATGACTGCCTTCAGCGGCTGAGGTCCTCTTGCACATCACGACGCAGACGCGGACATTGTCGGGCAAGGCACACAATGCCTCCCTTGGACCAAGTCGAATGAACGTGCCTTGATGGCCCGTGGGTGCGTGTCTTACTCACTGCCCAAGAATCACAACCTCGATTCCCCTGTAATTACCCCAATTTTCTTTTCAGAGCAATCATTTACTATAAACTCTTACATCTCATAAGGACGTCTCAGTCATGTTGCGGCCTAATAATCAGGTAATCAGGGACCATCTCAACGAAAAATAATTTTCCTGCAGCTTCCAAGCCCTGCAAACCGACCAGCCTGTTCTGCTTCCAAAGTTGTAATCTGTTTTTGTTTATATTTCTGCCACACTCTGCCATGACTTGATTAGTTGAATTTGTTACTCTTGTCTTTTTTCGTTTTGTTCTACTCTTTTTTTTTCCTATTCTATATTTTATATTTTCTATATTTTTTCTGTATTTCTATATTCCTTCTATATTTATATTCATGTATGACTGCTGAACACCCCTGTAACACCTTCCCTCCACCCCCCCCCCCCTTTATATAACCTTTAAGGGCTAATAAATGATGATGATGATGATGAGAATGTATCAGAATAATCGGAATGACCCTCTCGACCAATCCGGACTCGCCAACTACGACGCCGTGTTCTCTGCTGAACGGTACCTTAAACGCTGTCGCGTTAAAATGTATCGCTGCCGGTGATGTATATTTGTATCGCCGTGACCATTCCTGCTAGAAGGGGCGGTCGTCTGAGAATGTCCCTGGACTGGCTTGTTGCGACCTGTATCGGCTTGATACGCGAATCAACGCTCTGTCAGGACGTAGAAGTGAGCTCCTGGTAAAGTCCAAACAAGAAAGGGAGGTTGCCGCCGGCTTATGAGAGAAGCCCGCCAGCTACAGCCGACTCATCGTTCGGGCTGCTTCTCAGACTAACCACTAGGGACGCAGAGCAGGGCTTTCAGACGGGCAGCCCTTGGCGGACGAATTGGGCGTGCCATTCTCGGACCTCCAGGTGACGCTGCTGACGTAGCTATGTATTTAAGCCAGCGGCTGTGTCCTGGGCACTTCTGTCCCCTACAGTGCATGTGTGAAATGTGCCGGCGAAGAATCAATGGCAGGTGATGCCGCCATTTTTCTTTTTCTTTTTCATGCCATTCGTTCCTGCATGCAGGACCGAGCCAGTTTTGCAGCGAAAACTGTCTTACAGAACCCTCAGCCCGACGGATGTGCGCGGTCTACTCGCTGAGCCGCTGACGGTCTACTCGCTGGCGTGACATCCGGTCACGTCACCACCGCCGCCACCCGCGTAACGACGTACCCCCAGTGGCCGTTGCGGTTGCATAGATTGCCACAATGGCTGTGGATCCGAGACTTGGGTGTAGGTCTAAGACATTGACAACGGAAAGCCTGTGTCATGGCGAAAGCTTTCCCTGAGTTTAGCCCCGTTACACAGCAAAACACCAGCACTTGGCTATTTCTTTATAATAACGCAATGCACTCACTGACAACCACAGGGACACGAAAAAAATAAGACCCACTACAACACTACCGTAAACTGGCGTATTTCCTCAGAAAAGAACAGAGTCATATACGATGGTTATTGTGCTGTTGTGCTGTTGTGCTATGGTGCTATTTTTTTATTGTGACATAGCACTATTTTACCATAAATAAGGTGTTCAGAACCAACTAGCCTAGCACTAAGTTAACTGAAGTGATCGCTTAAAATATAAATATATTATCTCCAACTCTAAAATGCCAAGACCCCTAACAAGTCCTTCTTCGCTGCTTGTACGCCGATTGCAAGTGACAGCAGGAAGGTATTTCTGCAAGCGTTGCGCAAATACGCAACATATCGAAGGTCGAAATTCAAAGCTCGCGCTAGTGACCCTGAGGAGAAATGGAAGTTGACGCGAATCGATGAACTACCGTATTGCAACGATGCAGACACTGCTTTTAGTGAAGCAGGACTTTTAAAAGGTAGAAAAAGTACAAAAGTCGCCATCGCGGACAATTTTCGCGAGTAATCTGGGGTGCGTCGATAGTATTTGGCGCGAATTACAGAGGCTGGGATACGCCTTCATTCATTTCGAAAGCGAGTATGCTGGCGTCCTTTTAGTAAGGACGTCACAAGTTGAAATCAATTAGCGGAAACGTTCCTAAATGCAATTTTCTCGGCAACAAATGCGTCTTTGCTGCAGTACAAACATAATGTTCTTAGAAAAAGCGGCAGAACGGATTTTTCCTCACAACAAAAATTGTATCCGGAACGCCGCTTTTCTTCTGTGGAAACTTTTCCTCAGAAGAAAAGCGGCGTTGGGGAACGAGTGTCTGCTCAATGCGTCACCGTTGTCTGCATTGGCCAGGTTTCCAATTATTTTTACATTGAGTTTGTTGCTTCGACACACCGCCTGTTATGCATCCCGGGCACTAGGCGTCTTGAGCGACTGAATTTCCTCATCATAATTCCAGTTAAGAGTTCCGCACTGAGCCATCTGTAGACCCGAAGCGGTGCTTCCCCGCTGCTGTGCGCGCGTTCCGAGAACGTGTGGCGCAACTCGCACAACGCACCTCCGCACGTCGTGCGCCCAGTGGCACAGGTCACCCCCTTGCGAGAAAGCGCTGAAGTGGGATATGATGTGTGTGTGTGTGTGTGTGGGGGGGGGGGGGGGGGGGGGTAAATGGCGCGAGATGAGGCGACCACAGCTGCTGTTGCGTAAGTAGGAAGTCCGTGAAGTATCAAAAGAAGCTCGTTCGGCGCCGCGCAGCCGCCCCCTTACAAAAATGGTCTATAGACAGTCTATAGACTTTTTATTGACTCTATTGACTTCTTATAGATATTGCTTTTTGTCTATTCACAGTCTATAGACTGCCTATAGACAAAAGTCTACTAAAAGTGTATGGCCTTAAATCTATACATTGTCTACAGACTGTCTATGGCATTTGTATTGCTTATAGACTGTTCTCTAGGATTTGTCTATAGACAGTCTATAGACTTTATAGACAGAAGTCTATAGGCATTCTATAGACTGTCTGCTTCGCATGCGTCTGTCCTCCCCTTCCAGAGCGGCGCCGGTCTAGCGCCAGTAGTACATGGTGTAGTATAGGACATTGTGGCGGGTAAGTTGGTACATTATCTTTAAATAGCGTGCGCTGAAATTACCAACACATGAACACAGATTTCTTCTTGTTGATCCAATGTTTAGGGGAATCCCCTAAGGTGGAGTAAATTTGTATTAAGGGAGTAATTACTCATTAGCTTTCCTTTGTAGCCGTATGGCTGCGCTCGGATGGATGTCAATGAGTAATTACTCCCTTATTACAGATTTCTTCCTGTGTTGGTGATTTCAGCGTGCGATATTTATTCAAAGTACTACATGCTGTCTGGCTGCCTGGGCGGCTGCGTAGCGTTTCCTCTCCATGGTGAAATGGGAAAGCTGACGATGACCGAGCGCAGTGGTGCGCAAAGTTTACGACGCGCTCGAAGGCCTTCAAGAGAGCCCTTGAAGACCCCACGCAGTAAAACGTGAGGCCAATAGGCGTCGGCGCCAAGACCGTTCAGTACGCGGCGTCCAAGCAGCGTGATGACCCCGCTTTGCGTGCCGTCGAAGCTAAGGAAAGGAATCTTCAGCGTCAAGACCGCACTGCGCTTGCTGCACGAGCCGACGCAAGGAGGGGTCAGAGGAAGGTTAAAGCTTGGGTGCCTCGATGCAGCTTCCTTTGGTAAGGAAAACGAAGCGCCCTAGTCAAAAGCAGGAGCTACGAAGAGGTTTCGGTTTCAATTCCGGGACACTCCGTTTAGTTCTACTTACTCTGCATGTGGTCATCTGTGCGACCACACGCCATTACCATCGGCTTACCACTTTAAGCTGCAAAAGGCGCTTCCGAATGCCGAATTTCATGCATTCAAGTCCCGCGCCAGCTTTTTGTTGAATTTCGCTTTACATCACCGTGTTCGTAGGGTCAATTCATTGCCTTGTGGCTGCCTCTCGAATGTATCCTTTTTAATTCCTCCGGGAGTTTTTCAATTCAGCACTTTCTGCGGCGGACACGTTTCATTTTACTTATTTTTCCACTAAATCCATTGGCACTACCACCGCCAACTCAGTACACGCTGCCGTTCTCTGTTTTCCAATGAGGCAGTGAAATTCGTACCTCGCAAGCCGACCCTTCTTCGTCTGCTGAGCTTTCCATCTCCTCTTGGCATTTCTAGCGTGCTGAAAAATGAAGCCCCAGGAAGCACCCGTAGCAGAGCCCGCGCGTTGAAAGCCCATGGTTCTTAGTCGATTTGTATCAGAAGAACATTTCTTTTTCGTAATTTTTTGTCACAACCGAGTCATTGACTGCAGTTGTTCTTCAGTTTCTTGAGCCATCTTTCTTCAAATGGCTGCCTAACGAGAAGGCGAAAGAATGGCTAGAAGCGTACGACCGCGTGAGGAGGTTCAACTAATATGGGACGAGTCTACGAATCTCAAGCAAGATTACTTTGCTCTTTAAAACCAGCCCGGAACTGGTGCCATCCTGTGTATGCGTGGGCATCTCAGTGTATTATTACATAATCGCCTTCCATTTGGACTCTACCTCTCCCTTTCTCCGTCATCCCTGCCGGGATTCGAACCCCGGACCTTTGGATTAAAAGTCTAACGCGCTTTCCACTGCGCCACAGGGACTGTGTGACCCGAAAGACGCTGGTTCGATCCCGGCTGCGGCGGTTGAATTTCTTTCGAGGAGAAATTCTAGACGCCCGTGTACTGTGCGACGTCAGTGCACGTTAAAGAACCCCAGGTGGTAGAATTTTCCGGAGCCCTCCACTACGGCGTCTCTCATAGCCTTAGTCGCTTTGGGACGTTAAACCCCACAAACTAAACTAAACAAAACCTCTCCCTTTCTCTCCCTTCCCTTTTCCTTTGTGTACAGTAGCAGGAAAAGAGATAACTGGCTTTGTAGGAAAGGAAAAATGGCGCATTAATTGTCTCACGTCTCGGTGGACACCTGAACCACGCCGTAAGGAAAGGACAAGGAGGGAGTGGAAGAAGAAAGGCAGAAAGAAGTGCCATACTGGAGGTCTCCAGAATAATTTCGACCACCTGGGGATCTTTAGCATGCACTGACATCGCATAGCACACGGGCGCCTTTCCCTTAAAAAATTTGTGATGAGTTTCCGATAAAAAGTCAATGATTTCAGACATCATACTCATCGGGTATTTCTCCTGACTTCTTAGTTCAATTTCTGATGTAATGGTGATGAAAACTGGCCACGAATTTTCTGTTTAACACGTGATATGTGTTTTTCTGTTTATATCCTCATCAATTTGTTTTGCATACATGCTGAATTCATGATGTATTTCTGAATGGTTTATGTTGCACTGAAACCAGCGTTCTGGCAAAAAAAAAATGTGAATTCCTTTTTTTTTCGCCGGTTCTTTAACACCATACAGAAACCGCTGCGACGAGGCTCTCTTACATATAATGTAAACATCCACTAGGGTATTCTATGTGCTATAGTTTCGCTGAAGCGTAGCACAGCCCAGTCCCGGATCCAGCTCCCGTAGAAGCCCGTCCTCGCCTATGTGGAAGAGGGAGTCAGATACGCCACACCGCCGTCGATATCATCGATGAGAAGAAACCCAACCTCTCAACGCCCGTCG
Source organism: Amblyomma mixtum (assembly GCF_055824585.1). Classification (NCBI taxonomy): domain Eukaryota; kingdom Metazoa; phylum Arthropoda; class Arachnida; order Ixodida; family Ixodidae; genus Amblyomma; species Amblyomma mixtum. Next base: position 15,971,889 of record NC_143021.1, read on the forward strand.
TCAAGGAGCGACTGTTTTCCGGCATCGTACGTTATCCACCCAAAGACCGTCGCCTCATTTACCACGGTAGCGTTTACGACCGAGAAAACCCTGGACTAGACAGCTAACCAATACGGTTTACAGATGCAGTTTTTCTCTGCCACCAGCCAGGACAAATTTCTTCCAACCGGTCACAGTTTACGGGAAGTCATTCGAGGGATCGTCCCAGAAGAACTGCGCCAGCTTCTACAAGCTTCACTGTAAGATACAACACTTACGGATGTCACGCGGGAAGAAGTACGAGTACAGAAGGCATTCGGCGTTGAGGGCACGACTTCTAGGCAGGAACCGCAAGCCATGATTAGGCTTTCTCTCTGGGGAAGAACGCCCAGTGCCCCTTAAACTTCCAGCAATACTTTGATTTGAGGTAGTTAGTTGTAGCATGACATGTTTACGCAAAAAGTGTACTGGCGCTTAAAGACGGAGACAACACACACAAGACAGGACTGGCGCCTGTCCTGTCTTGTGTGTGTTGCCTCCGTCTTTTAGTGCCAGTACGCTTTTTGCGTAAACCATGCCCCTTAAACTGTTCGCGTTTAACTGTTTTCATAAAACTAAAGCGCGCAAAGCACGATTTCTTAACTCAAGAGAGATGAACAGCAGCGCAGTTTATTTCACTTCTAAGACCCGATAACCGCTCTTTTTAAGTACTAACGAATCCGGTTTGAATTTCCTGTCCGATAGCTCATACATTGGCGTTTTCGAACTCGATCTTCAGTTATCCTGTTTGCGTTTCTATTGGCGTTGATTTTACACACATTACTTGTCCGTACATATGAATATTTTAAAGTCTGTCCACGTTTTGTTTACAGAACCTACGCTCAGGTTTGTTATACTACCATCAGGGTGTACGGTTGAAGACGTACGGCCGCGGAATGGAGGGTGGTCTTCTCTCTCCCGTTCAAGATTTCATTTATTTTTATGTCTAAATGTGTAATTGTTGGTTAATAAAGCGCCGCTTTCATTGCAACACAAATCCTATTCGTACCACTTATTCGTGTTTTAGAGAAATCACTCAAGCAATGTGGCTCACGTTTATACGTCTAAGCATTCACTTAAAATCCGTTTTATATTTAGAAAGGTACCACCAGAAACATGCCATAGCATGAGTTCACGTGAATCGTGAAGAAAGACAAGGCCAACGATGACAGATGCTGAACGATGCTTGAAGGAGTCAGCTAAAATTAGCCCATATCAACACCGTCACTTATGAGTTCACTTAACTTGGCAGTCATCCTTCTTATTATTTTGCCCGAAGTGTTACAGTGCCAATTATTTGCCGTCTTGTCCGAGCACTGATCTGTCTTTGTCGTCGTTGGCCTGATGTTTTGTCGCTTCGAAAAAAAATGTTCAAAATCCGTGCCACATAGAGCTCATTGCGACGTCAAGCTTCTTTTTTTATTTTTTGTGCTAAATTAGCACCGTCACGAAAGTTGAGGCCCATTGTGTGGTCACGCTGGCGCTCTGTGAGCCTTTCGCTTCCAGTTGATCTATCTCGTCTTTTGTCCACAGTACTGCCAACACTACGTGGTAATATTTCATTCTTAAAGCAACGCACGTTTTAGATGTGCTAGGCAAATTCTCAGAGACTAACACATTATTACACCTCTGATCATTAGAAACTATTCAGTACATGCTCTCTGACTCCCTGAAGAAAACAGAGCCGCAGAATTTAGTGCCTGCGTAGCCTGCATTCATACTTCGGACAACTGTACACAAATTATCTCTCCCACTGTCTTTTAGTGGCCATGAGCCCCACAATCACTACATTACTCGCAACAACTACCCCCTCCTTCGCTTGTAAAAATGATGTATACACTTTCTACAGAATTCCTATGTACTCAATTGCCTTCGAACAGTTATTTATTTCATCTATTCATAGTCTATAAACTGTCTAGAGACAAGTCTATTAAAAGTTTATGGGCATAAGTCTATTGAGTCTATTGAGTATTGATTGAGTTTATTGAGGACCAGCTGCAAGGATACCTGGCCCTCGTGCGGCAGGAGCGTTACCAAGTTAGCAGCTATCACCCAAGTTATTCAATAAGTTATTCAATAATCTCTCACTATCTCGCTTGATAAAGTCTATTCTCTTTGTCTTTTTGCCTCTAATAACGGTTGTGAAGAAACCAAAATCAAATTTCTTGCGGGGAAAATTGTTTTAATAACTTGCCGTTGTCGAATAACGCTCGTGACGTCAAGACCAAAGAGGACTACGTCATCACCGTTTTGAAGTAAACGATGGCGTAGCCCAGCCTCAGGAACCGGTGTGCTAACATCTATCTTGTCATTAGAGTGGCTTTCTTGCGAAAACGGTCAGTTGTGGCGACACCTGTATTTCATTTCTTGAACTTTTCTAGCTGATAGAAGCTCCATTTTCCGTGCAACTAGTGTCTTTGTCAGAACATGGCAATTTATCGCTAGAGTCACATTTCAGATTGTCCTCGGCGTCTCTTTAACAAGGTTCATGAAGAGTGGCCGATCCGCTCAGATCCTCATCTGCGTGAAAAATAACTAATGATGCTGCAAAACTGACGCGTAAAGATAACCGGAAAGAAGCACTAAAATTCGTTTGCCATGATGTCATACATACACAACATCTTGCAAAAGTGGAAGACAATTGTTAAAAACGAAGTTTGATTAGTTTTACCTTTACCTATCAAGATTAAGTGTTGCAGAAAAAAGTCAGTGCAGTTCAAGTACGCACCTGAGCATGCAAGGTATGCAAACATAGATAAACGGCTACTCGGGCCGACGAAGGCAAGAATTAAGGCTCACGGTGTTTCAACAGTTTCATTTAATTAATGCACCAGAAGCAAAGCGCACAAAACTTCACTAGGGAGGGCTAGGTTAACGATATTTGAAGGGACACAAATACGCACACTGCGACGTTGGGACTTGAGTAAATGTAGTCGGCTGTTTTTGTATGAACGTATGCGAGATGTGGTTTCGCGAATTGATAAGGTAGGGGAACACGAGGCAAACTCCGGAGATTTTGTGACAGCTCCGTGTGGTACTTAGAACCCATAAAACCGGCATCGCCTTATTGTGCGTATCCCTCCGTGAAAAAAAGAAATTGAGAAAGAAAACGTGTTGGTCATGTGCGCGCGGACGTCACAGTAAGAGCCGTTAACAGCTTCCTCATGTCACTTTGTCTCATACCGATTGGTTTGCCTTTCCGTTATGGAGTTGCTGGTCTTCGTCCCCCTCTTTTTGTATCGAATATGTCTCTTCTCCAGCCTCGGTTCACATAATTCTCCACTGCGCAGAGGAAATCATAGCTAGTAAGCGCCTATGCACCATCGCTTAATTCGCCATGGGCGGTTCAGATACTCCGGTGCTTTAAGCCGTGTTCAGCGGCATACGAGGAAAAGCCAGAAGCTTTTTACTACGAAAGCGTGAAGCAAGAATAATCCACAAACACCCGCTTACACTGTTGTAGACAGCCATCGTCCATTCTTGGGACGTTCATTTTTCTTCACAAGTGGCTTTTTATTTCACCTGTTTACGAAAAATCCCCGTCCCTCGCTGCGAGCCTGCTGTACTTTTCCTGCATAAGCGCTTTTCATAGCTCACCTATACCGACGAGAAATCTCGGCTCGAGGCAGCCTTTCGGTGACAGTACACCAAAACTCTTCCTGGAACGGAGCATTGAAATCCAGCCACCCCGGGGATAGGCGTTTTGAAGAAAGGAATGCCATTATGCCTCTGTGCACTTAGGGCACACGATAGCTCTGATGCGTTCGCCAGTTTCCCCCGCATCGCTAAAGCAGGCCGGCCCCTGGGCGTCAACATGTGCATGTGGCCATCGCGTGTTCTGCGAAAGTGCACTAGGTTTCGCAGTCTTCGCTGGGAGAAATCCGCAGCTTGTAGCAAACAACGTTCAAAGGTGTTTGCGATGTTCTCTGCGTCAGGGTGTATGTGTAAAGGAAGGGACAATGTGTTGTAACACCAACTTGACAGGATCAGCGTTCAGGGTTTGGGAGAAAAATGAAAATGTTGTCATACCGCTCTGAGGTACAGTGATCACGAGCGTCGCAGGTCGTGCCGAAAGTGAGTAAATGGTGTCTTTCATCCTTCTGGTGCACTTAAATATGGACAGCAGTTACTACTGTCGTAGATGCATACACTATGGAAACATGGCGCTTCCATTATAGGCTAGTTTGCTCATCCTAAATGACTGCGTGATGCTCACCGGTAATCACTTTGTTTTTTTCCTGATCTGCCCACTACAGACGTCACAGCGTTGCTCGATTATGCTATCGATGGCAGCGCGTGAGATACCTAAAGATGACGGCATCCGGTCGTTCATGTCTAAAAATCCGGGTCTTTCTAAAGGGACCCATCATTGCCGCAGCGAGCAACGTTTCTTATATACACAAGAATGCGCGCCTTTCCCGTCCGTGCGCAAACAAAAAGAAGAGGGCAAAGACTGACCGGCTTCCTCGCAGCTACGACTCATAACCTGGGAAAGACCATTCGACCCGAAGGACGTGTCCTTCGCTCATCAATGTACCCTGGGTCTTTCTGTTGTATACAGCACCTGTGAATCTGCTTTGCTTCAGTGCATTTAACGGCCCGAGTTTTTACGTAACGTATGCGGAGTGGACAGGACAGCAAATATCAATGACTGGTCAACAAGCCTACGGCAAGTCGCTGCGACAGTTCGCAGAAAAATAGGCCGACGATAGTTTACCATCATCTCATAGGGTATGTGTGGGGGTAGTAGGAACTCCTGGTGTGCTTCTGGTGGGTGGCGGCTGGGGAGAGGTCTTCTGAAGGGTGATGTAGGTGGAGGGTGCAGGTAGGTTTGTGGATGGTGGCCTTTTCTTATGAGTTCTTGGAGGGTGCAGGAGGGTTTTGTTAAGACGCTGCGTGTGCTTCTGGTAGGAGAGGACGAGTCGGTGAGTGATGGGTAATGCTTTTGGAAGGTGGTGGCTTCGCTCTTTTATTCTCAAGTGCCAACACTCCAATTTGGAGGCACAATCCCATTGCTGCTACCACAAAACAGCTGTAACATCCGACCAGTGTGTGTTATTTCGGCCACTGGGACACGTTCGTACGTTCAAAAAGAACTTTGGCGAAAAATCATGAAAGATGGGGTTATCACCAGGCGTGAAATTTCCTCCTTAATATTCGAACAACGTAGCCAGTATGCCCTCATCAATAAAACCCCATATTTGTACGCCCCAGTCACTGGAAGATAAAATTCGCTCATCGTTTTCCACTTTTGACCTGCTTATGCGCCATTAAACCCAACACAACACACAACACAACTTTTGACCTGCAGCCTGAACGAGAGACGGTGGCTGTAAAGAGCCACCTATGTTCAACAAGGTAAAGCTTTGGGCCAGTTGATCTGACATGTTGGAGAGGAGGAATAACCGCGGACTTGGACGAGACTTAAGAACGAGAAGGACAGGACAAGCGGACCGCTCGCCCTGTCTTGTTCTCGTTCTCAAGTCTCGTCCAAGTTCACAGTTATTCCTCCTCTCCAACAAGCCACCTATGTACACAGTAGGCTAAGCGACCGATAAATCGAGGCGAAGTATCTGTACTGTGCAGCAAACGTTGGCGAGCTGGTTTGAACCCGTATAGCCTGCGCTATCATTATCAGATCAAGAGTCGTTGGGCTACCTTCTATATTCTGGTGTCCCGACGAGTGCGCCCGGTGAGTACGCACGACGCAGAGCCGTCGACCATGAATGCGGAAGAGAGGCTGACAACGCCATGGCCTTGAAAGCACTTTCTCATTTTCTCATTTTAGAGGAGCCGATATTCCAGGAATGGACGCGTCTTCAGCACCACGCGCACCAGATTATAACCTTCGGGCTACATGAGGAACCTCTAAAGGGCTTTTAGAGCGCAGCTCTTAGGCGCCCGTTGCTGCGTCGTACTCGTCGGCGTTGGCGTTGTTGGCGTAACACCCCACCTGACAGGTGGCGTGTTGGCAGGCAGTCGCAGAGCGAAACACCACCGTTCCAGGCGAGAGTGGAAGAATGGACGAACAGAAGGTGGTTGCCACGGGAAGATCCCCGGAGGCTGGCTAGCAGCGTAACACGTCACCCGACAGCGGTGGCAGGTGTCGTGTGAAGGGCTGCGCTCAAATTTCTCAGAACGGACGATCGTACTCATCTGTCGATTTTTCGTTTTCTCCTGAAAGAAACGGCCTTGAAGTCAGACTCTGTTTGCCACTTGTCGTTGTGGCGCACGCAAGAGATGCAAGATTTTCCTTTCTTCCTATTGGGCTCCCAGTCCGTGCGTGAACACGTTTCAGAGCGTGAACACGTCGTCGGCTCAAATCCCTGTCCAAACCTACAACTTGAGTAGCGCAGCTATGCTGTACGATATGCAACGAGAAATCGTATGAAAGCACCCGGAAAGCTATACGAAAAAGGGTTGCGCCACAATTTTGGTACGAATATTGGTAAAACTCCCGCCACATGGAGGTCGACCAGTGGCGAGTATATATAGACTGTTTCAGAAGAAATACGAGCTCTATAAGGCACGCTCACTAAACGGCGAGAATGGCGAAGAACACGCGCTAACTCTGATATCAGTGTTTTTATTTGCAGCCAGATCAGCAAATATATACGGAACACCAAGACATTCACATTACTGAATAACATACAATGACAAGCCACATAAACATCACAAAAGCGTTAGAGAAGCCTCATTTCTGCCTTCAAGACCTTTACAGACGTATGGCTAACATACCTGCCTTTTTCCTAGCGTGAAATGCTTCTAACAGTTCACGTGCCGTATTATCTCGACCTCTGTCCAAGATACTTATCTAATTCAGCCCCGGCTCACATGCTCTGCAGTTCGCACAATGTTCTGACAAATTCGTGCCTACATTCCTTTACGCCCGATGTTCCCCTTTATGTTCATTAACGCAGCGCCCAGCCGGGCCTATGTAGGCCTTCCCATACGTCAAAGGAATCCCGCAAATGATTCCGGTGCAGCAGTTTACAAGCTGCTTAGCATGCTTCTTCATGCCTGCGCCCTTACTATTGCCAGCACACGAAATGCGTGAGCAAAGTTGGGCGAACTTCTTCGGAGCGGACGCCGTGTCGGTTCGCCTTTTCCTTCACGTGATAGGCCACCTTATGAACATACGGAACCACAACAGGCTTAACCGTGCTCTCTTCCGCCGCGCTCTCCTTCCCAAACATGGCATTCTTGGTCTTCTGAAGGCCTTCAACTACGGGAATCCGCATACCGCTTCTGGCGCTGTGGTGCAGCAGTTAAGCAATGTGCCACTGCACTGCTATGGCAGGTGCTGCAACCGGCGGGGCTTGTGACCAAGGTTGATCTTCCCGAGCAACATCTCGCAAACACATCATTAACTGCCACCTGCCACGGTGGTCAGTGTGCTCACAATCCGGTGGGCAGGTTGTGATGACGCCACAAGGTTACGTGACCTAGGTGGCCCACCTGCCTCCCCTGCCTCCCCAAGTCTGGCCTCCCCAGGAGGCCAGACTTGACACTTCTGCGCATGCGCGAAACCGTCGCCTGACCTTTCGCCGCCGCCGCGCGCTACTGCGCATGTGCGCCGCCGCTTCTCCTCCTCGCCACCGTTGCCCTTTCGCCGCAGCCGTGCGCAGTGCGCATTTGAAAGGAGGCGTATAGACCTTTTCAAAAAGTGCTCCCTGGGCGCTGCAATATTGTTCCCTGGACTGCAGTGGGCACCTCCCGCTAGCACGGTGGAAGCGGCGAAACGCCTCCTCTCTGGACTGCTAGAAACCGGTTCCGCCGCCGGAAACAACATGGCAGCGCCCAGGTTGGAAAGGTGTATATAAGGCGCGCTTGCCCATAGAACAGGCGCAGACACTCTCCATGGAAGGAGAAGAAGAAGCAACAGTCGGACGGCGCAGAAGCCAGAGGACATCATCATCATCATCAACACCGAACCAGGAGTGGTAGCTTGGGGGTTGGCTGAAAAGCAGCGATAGCTTTTCGCTTCGAGATGTTCAGGCTTAACCTCAGCTAAGCCACAGCCAATTTTTTTCGCGCATTTTTCGCTCACGGTCGACGATGCCGACAACGACCCCGGCTTTCCTGCGACACGAGCTCCGCGACGCAATTGCGTTAAAATAGCAGTCCAATTCCCCTCCGCTCAATCCGCCCGCTGCAGAACGCATTTAATGACCACGCGCTGCCGGCAGCTAACGAGCCCGCAGTGTTTGAGTCAGTGTCTTCGACAGCGGCAGAAGCCTCCAAACCGCAGCGCCCCTTGAACGCCAGCTCTACGAACCTCCGAGTGAGAAGAGATGGAGAGGATGAGGATGATGGGGCGGAGGATAAAAGAGGAGAGGGCTAAACAGGTACTGTTACGATATTACCACCAAGCTTTAATTGCAGCAGAAGCTTGTTCAAGGCTAGTTTGTGCACACTGACGTCTATCAGCAGCGCTAAATAAAACATGAACATAACCGGAAGCGGACAGGACGGTAGCTAGCTTTTAACTTTGCAAGAAAGCGAACACGGGTGTATATAAGAGCCCAGCGAGCCACATACCAGCAGGCGCAGTGCGAACAAAGCGCAAAGTGACGCTAACAACTTTTCCTTTTGATGTGATCGCACTGGAATTGTGCTCACAGCAAAACCACGCCGTTGCCTGAGAAAAATATCGCTGATTGGCCGGATAGATCGCGGTACCTTGTGACGTCATCAATCCCAACCCTCCGGGTTGTGAATGATCTAGTTTATAGACGGCAACCTAGATGGAGAATCGAAGGGGCAAATGCTACATACGCAAACGTCGGCACCGTCAGAGTGTAGGGTATGCCTGCTATTGAAGCTATCAGTTCGATTATAGCGGTTGATGGGCCGAGAATGGCAAAGAAATTGACGCAAACACACGCAGAAGTTGCGACAAACTGCGACGAATGTGAAATATGATGCTATCGCATTACACTCTTAAAGTGACTTATGCGTCTTCATAATACGGACACAATGTGAAACAAATATGTTGCAGCAAAAGGTTTGTGTGATCCTGAGGCAGTGACCTTGAGCCCTGTTAGCAGCTTGCCTGCTCACCATCAGATACATGGTTAACTCAATTCTTATACACACGCATGCTGAATTGCGCCTCAAAAAAAAAAAGCGAAAGTTAGCGCCCATCCTGTCCACGTAAGTGTCTTCTTCCGTGCTATATCGCGCTGCTTTTAGGCATTTTAACCAGCTTTCAAAGTATTACAGGCTTAAATAGCGACTTCCGAATTGTATTTTTGCCTGCGATAACATTGAACTTTGCGCGGAGCCCAATCGCGGCTTCCTAGGCGAATTCTTTCGATTCCTTATTAGTGTTCAACGTGCGGACTCCTTTTGAAAATTTTCTACTCGAAACATGCGAACAAGAAACCTCGGTGAGCAGCCTTGATATGCATTCTGCATTAACAATCATCAGACTCTTCGTGAGGAATTGTTCATCGCGCTTTGTCCACGTGAACGGCATTTGCGCTTTCAGCTCGCTGAAGAAAGCTGGAAGCCACTCCCTATAAAATAGTTTCGCGGTGTCTGAGCGCTTGCAGTTAGAGCCTTGCGTGTAACAGTCAAATTGCTTTTTTTCTGTTTCATGGTGAGGCTACAGCGTTCAAGATAATAGCGCCGATGCTTGATTGCCTACGTATTCCGACTGCGATTATGCGAAAAAGAACGACCTCGACGCTGTCTACTGTCGACCCGAGACGTTCTTCTATGAATGCAGGAGGCGGTGTAGCAAGACCATTAAGTAGATTCATATCAGCAGGCACCGCGAATAAGAAAACCAACGCTTATATGCCGCAGGGTCAACGCTTGTATTAAGAGATATCTCCAAATGCGTGAATAAAGGGTGTCCTGCGGCGCACGTGTTCGAATAAACCTAAAGGCCATTCATGGATACGCAAATGTCAAGGTTTCGTTGTGCAGAATCGAAGAAGGCCCCGTGAGGTTAGCTGTATTATTTCTTTGTTGTGTGTCCGTGCGCGCGTGACAAAGAGGAAAGGAAATATTGAAATGCGACAGGCGGTTTGCATCAGGTGCATAATCTATAATCAATTTAGGTGTATGATTTCAACGCTTGCCACGAGACATAACGTGTTCACTAGAGATGCTGTTTTTTTTTTCTGCTACAGGACGTCGAACTCGTGATTGAGCGTCGACGGAGCCTTCTGTATGTCGCAGAGGCGGTGTTTAAAGTAGGACTCTACGGTGGCTTTAAGTACAAGCTTGGTAACTGTCACTTAGTGTTCACGAACTTTTCAAACAACTTCGTCGCAGAACTTAAGTAAACGGTCGTCAATGGTGTGAGCCTAATGCGCAGGACACGATAAATTATTCGGTTTGGAATCACTGAGGATTGTCACCCCCCCCCATGTCCTGGCTTTTTCATTTCATTTATTTTTTCCCTTAAAGGCCCGAGGGCATTACATAAGGGGGGAGCAAACTCAAGATTTGTACCAACGAAGACGCGAACATTACAGAGAAAGAAAAAAATAACAGTAAAAAGAATAAGAATGTACAACAGGTAAGTGGCGCCGAAAAGATTATACAGTATGCAAGAAGTAAAAAAAAAATTGAACACATGAGTAAGCACAGGCTAAAGAATGATATAAAAAAGTAAGGACAATTGTCTGTATAAAGTACAACATGTAATTGAAAAGATTGCTCTCACGAAAAATGGTCCTTTAGTATTTCACGGAATGATTTGCGATTAGTGTATGATAGAGTGGTGTTTGGCAGGGCATTCCATAGTGCTATTGCGTGCGGGAAAAAAAGAACTGAGTGCTGACGTGTGACAGTTGGTGCGAGCGATGCTATGATTATGGTTCACATCGCACTTCAAAGCTTCAAATTATCCACGCAGTAAAGACACCAAACTTCAGGTATCGTTTTTTTCAGCGAAGGATGTTACAGTGAGCTTAAACCGGCCGATGCTTAACCGGGTGGCAGACGGCCGGCAGCATCCCCCAAGCTTCTATATTTACACCTTTTTTGCTGTTCGTAAACCAAACCGGCCGATGACAACGATAGGGGTTCTTAAAAACGTTTCCAGCAAAAGAATTCCTTGAGTCTTCGGCGCGGCGTGTAAATTGATGCCAGTGCAGACACGAAGCGTTTGCGGCTCTCCTTTTTCCGGTGCCCATTACCTGCTTGAAACGCTGAGTGAATATTTCAAGCAGCAAGATAGCAAGGTCAAGGTGGGAGCGCAGCCGCAAACGGCCTAGGAATCTTCCAGTGAGCTAACCACTATATAGTCAAGAAGTACGGATTAGTAAGGAACCGGTTCCCGCATTTACTAAGTTGCTAGCGTGAACATCACCGCCTCTTGCACGCAAGACACGGCTGTAGCTTTCAAGGCCTCTTCCGTATCCCTAGTGGCGCTGCAAGTTAGGCTTTGTTCTTTTCTGTAGGTTGAGCATTTCTTGTTCTCTTCCTAGAAGGGTACGAATACGCGAAGAATGCACAAGAGGCGCAAGCGCTCTTGTCTTGTCCCTTCGTTGTTTTGCGATACGGAACGTCAGGTGTTGGGTTCGCCATTCATAAGACCACCCCTGTAGAAACTGCAACGCCTATAGCGGGGCACACAAGGTATGATATCAAATTAGAAAGTTGTAGCAATAGTAGCAGCATTTTTAACATGGAAACACGCGCTACTAGTATGCCTCCTGGTTGTTAGCTCTTCAGAAAAGCGAATGCATCATCATCATCATCAGACTAACTACGGTTATTGTAGCACAAAAGCCTGCCTTATATCTCTCCGATCAACCAATTACCCTGTCATGAGCCAGTTGCTGCCACCTTAACCCTGCAAACTTCTTAATCTCATCCGGCCTCCTAACTTTCTGCCACCCCTGCTACTCTTGCCTTCTCTTGGAATCCAGGGCGTTACTCTTAACGACCATCGGTTTTCTTGCCTACGCATCGCATGCCCTTGCCAAGCCCATGAAGCATGCGTTCTTAATCCAGCCAACGGAATATGTCCAAAGGAAGCCGACGAACAAACAGGGGGAGCCAGGCCCCTATCTTTTCCACAGCAGGCGCCTCACCTGCACGAAGCTGCTATGTTCAGTTGTTGTACCCAACTTGAAACCGGAAATGGCATGGAAGCCCGATTGCAGTGTTGCCAGAGCACGAAGTGGTCAGTCGAAAAGTGGGATACATGGCTTCCAAAATCTGCGTGGAATTAACTAGCTGATAGCCCAGCACCTCGGCGCAGATGGAAGACAGTGGGCCGAGCTACTTCCAATCGTTGTGGTATAGAGCCGAGGCTGACGCAGTCTCGCAGACAGTTAAGCGTAATGTTTCATCTTGTATGCTCCGGGACAGGGCAAGATTGCTTCTTGAATGTGCACCCATTGCTTCTCGAAGATAGGTAGCAGAATCTTTAAACAAATGATTAATTAAAAAAATCGAACGCACAGTTCCCTCCCTTCCCCACCTTTCATATTCGAACACCGCCGCACTCGAGCGCTAGAGTGCAAGTTTCCTTCGAGGCTTTGCCACTTCCCGTACTCTGAAGCCGGGCATCCGCCGCTAAGCAGCAGCACGAAGCTGTTAGGGAAATGTTACAACTGTCATCACTGCGCTGTCATAAACTTAATTTCAAACACTTCCGTTAGCCTCCGAGTTGCCGTCCCATAGGCGATTACTGCCAAGGTATTGTTCTTGTATAATTTCCTCCTGAGGGATACTGATCCGCTGTTATTCAATACCTGAGAACACCTGTCCAAAACGCTCCACCCGAGTATTACTCTCGTAGTTATTTATCACTTGTGGTCCGGATCTGCTATCACGACCTGCGCTAGGTCGATTTACTCGCTTATCACTTCTAATTCTTCCTAGCTTATTATAAACAATTGTTGCTCGTACACTATTTACATTGCTTTCATTTTATTTATATTAGTTTTTATACCCACATTCCGCTTTCCCTGTCTGGGTCCTCATTTATGCTTTGCTATTCGTCCTTAGACCTATTTAGCAAAGCAATGTCACCGGCAAATCGGAGATCCGTAAACTATTATTAACTTTTATCACCAATTCTTCCCAATTCTGTCCTCTGAATACCTCCTTTAAGTACGCTGTGAACAGTATTTGAGAGATTGTGACTCGGTGCCTCGCACCCTTCCTGATTGGGCCTTTATTACTTCTCCCATTGAGTACCGGGGGAGGGGGAGTTGCGAACGCTACAGATATTTTGTCCATTTCCTTTTTTTATGCCTATGCTACGCGCTGGTTTCGCAATCCCTCCATGACTGCTGAAGTTTCTACTAAATAAAACATCTTCTAGTAAACCACGATGGCTATGTACAGAGGTTGTTTACCTTCTGCGCATTTCATTTTCACCTCATTTGTAGTGTGAATATGGACAATAGAGTCGAGTAGCCTTTCCGAAAGTCAGCCTTGTTGATTAATGAACTGAAGTCTAAGGTTTCTCTGATTCTATCAGCGATTAGCTTAGTAAATACCTTCCAGGCTACAGATAGTAAGATAATCGCTCAGAAATTCTTCAAGTTCTTCACATGCCCTTTCATAATATTTCTAAAACGATAGTGCATAAGGCATCCTAAAGGAACTACCAAAGGATGTGTAAAAGCGCAGAAACATTGAGTGTGTCTTTAGTTCATCCTCAAACCAGGTGCGCGAACACACCGGCCAGAAACACAAAAAGGTGCGGTCCTTTTGTTTTCGCCATCTCGTCTTCTTGTCCAATCTTGGGGCACACCTTGTTTTGAAGATCAACTGTCCAAATAGCAAGAAATAAATACCTGCAAAGCAGCGCGAATGACGTTGACGAAGACGCAAAGTGGGCACACATGCATGGCAGTGAATTTAATTGGTGAGTTTTAACGAACACAGCAAACCTAAGCGACCCTTACTGCTATGTCGCAGGGTGTTTGAGGTTCAGCTTTTACATATTTTCCTTGCAACCATTTCGACGTTTGACAGGCTTACACAATGCCGGCGTTAAAACACCTTGGCAATGGCGTATTAAGCTTCAGTGCTTAAACAGGCCTTGAGACAGAACTGGTAATAAAAACTTTTTATTCAGAGGAGCTGCAAATAATAATTAATGAAGTAATAGGAGTAATTAGCGATCAATTGACTAATTCAGGAGCATTAGTAATTGCTGGCGTGTGCCATAAGAAACGTTCTTTGTGGAAGTTCACACGCCGATCATGGGGATATGAACAGACTTGCACTTAATCAAGATGCCGACACCTTCAGATATGCACGGTGAATTATGACCCGGGAAAAAGTACCTTGGTGGCGTCTTTCGGGAGGTCCAGGTTTTCAGGAATGAGAGCCTTCCCACTTGTCGCATGATGCTTTGGTGGTTGGTTTGCTCGTGAATACGTCACTCTGTTGCCACGGAAAATCTGCTGTGCGATCCGCTGTGAGCAGGAACTCTCGCAGACAACGTTTGGCCGTAGTAGGGTCGAATTAGCTGTGCAACTGACCGAAATCTGACGTATTCGGGCTGTTTTGAAGGCATCAGCAACCAAGGCATCAGTTTTGAAGGCATCAGTAGCCCGCACTCTCGCTCTCGTAAAGTAATGAATGCATGTGTGCAGATCCATCCACCCATCCAACCATCCGCTTCGTTCACTGCGGGTTGCCCGGGGGCGGTGCAGTCACTGCATTGTACACCTATACTCCTGCTGCGGGTGACTGCACATCGTTTTCCTCCGACATAAATGTGCCAACCGTCGCTACCTCCAGTTGTGAAATCACAAATCCCGCCGGAACTCCTCAGTCGGGTGCTTGTACGCAGAGTCTTTACCGAGTGGAACCAGCTGCCACCATCATCAGTAGTTGACACTGATGCCTTAGAACAGGCCGTTCATTGAATTGTTTTTGTTTCATGACTTGCCTTGTGCTTTTGTTTTGTACTTTTTGTATTGTGCTTATTGTGCCCTCCTGCCTGGGCCCTTCACTGGGCCTGCTGTATGCTCTAGATAAATAAAGAAATAAATAAAAGTAACCAGGCTGCATGGTTTGCTTCTAATTCACATTGTAGAGCCCTCACGGCTTCCCTAAAGATAAGAAAGTTCTTTGAAAGTGTGGACAGGGGTTCTCCTTCCCGTACAGAGACTCATAGCTTGAGGGCTGGCATAATAGTCTTAATATACGAATGAGAAGCAAACCGTGCAGCCTGGTTACTTTTGGCAAAGACCGTACCTATGATGTAGAGAAAGCAGTCGTCTCTCCCTGAGCCGCAGCCTCATTTGAGAGGAGAGCGGATCCACCACCAACGACGCGACAGTGAGGTTAAACTCGCGGCGTCTTTTCGAGGCGTCTTTACCGCTTACGCCCGCCACCTCATCGGCCGCGGCCGGCATTCATTTCGGGTGGCGTGAGTCGACCCGCGAGGACGGCCGCCGCAATCCAAGGCTGCCCGCAATCCGGCCCAATGCCGCGCACCCGCCCCGAGCGCCCGCGAGCACGGTGACGGGGCAGGCCGCTCCTCGCATTGTGTCCCATTGCGCACCGCTTGCCGGGCAACGCTGCCGGGCGGTGAAATTGGAACGCTCTACTTTCGGGGCACTGTATAACGCGGGCCAGCTCTCTCTGGCACTCCCAAGGTCGATCAGATCACCTCGAGTAAGTGGGTGCGTTTCGAAAGTGTCCAAACAATGAGGCTATACGCTTTCGAACCTACACTCTAAGAAAAAAACCGGCCCATGGGGTAGTAAAGACAACTTTAGTCCTCAAAACGGCTCGTTAGTCCTTAAATTTGCACACGACATTCTTCTTGCCAAAAATGCGCGCCGTGTGCAAACTCAACGGTCCAAAACTGCAGAGAAAGAGACTAAGGGGGGCGAATCGCACCATAGCAGCACGCGAAAATCGCGCGAGAAGACCCTGACTGCAATAGTACTCGATTTTTGAAGCGCAGGATGTGGTCTAAGGCCAGTGAGAGCACCGCCGCTGCCTGTGACGAAGCGGATACCCTTTTGCGCGAGAAAAAGGCTTCGTGCCACCGAAACGGCTGGCAGCTGTGCAACCGCATAAGCAAATACTACGAGCTTCAACACGTATCGAATGTGAGTTGTAGAGGTTTAAAGTTTATTGCAGGTTGTTTCAAAAGCATATGACACCAAAATCACCATACTGTGCTCTAAACAGCAATATGTTTGATAAAAATTTGAGCGATACAGACAGACAATGTGTGCGTTTCGCATATAAGGCTTTAATTTTCTGCCGTGAATCGTCTGCTGTGGTGGCCTAGTCATATCCGCGCTCGGCTCATAATCCAAAGGTTGTCTGTTCGACAACCTGGTATTTTCATGTATGTTTATTTCTGTTTCCTTTATCGTGTTATGTGTGTCAAGTTATGTCGGACACTATCCCGCTCTAACTTAATGTGGAAATCACGCGTCGTATGCATTTTTTCATTAAACGTCTGCTCCCGGGGACCAACAGTTCCACCCTTTCCAAGGGAACCAGCAGTTACACCCTTTGCAGTTAGTCCCGAAAAGGACGAATGCCAGTGGCAGGTCAGTTAGTCCCCAAAAAGACTAACCTCTCGCCCCCGTTAGCCTCTTTTTCCTAAGAGTGCAATGCTGGACGCCAAACAAAAGCCTGCGCTCTAAGTTGGCGTCTTTGCGTTTAAAATGCTTCAAATGCGAGAAACACTTAAATATTTGTCCCTGCTTATCTCATGGTGTTCAATACGTAGTGTTTCTAGGTACAGTGTGTACAATATGTAAGACCATGTCGCATGGAATCCATGGAATCAATAAGAGTGATGGTCGATCCTGACAATTCCACTTGATCCCAGCACAGATCGAGCAGTAACAGCGCCAGGTTTCATGTGGACAGCAACAACAGGTGCACATGAAGAGGCATTCGGCGCCGCAGTGCCGTGTCCTGCTGAACTGCTGTGGCGCCACCGTCCTAAGTTGGTGCTTGCGCTATGCGTCAATATCCGTAGTGCAGAGGCGCTTTCTTCCGATGCGGCTGAGACTCGGAGTTATCGCGGATATCCCATGTCCCGGCAGTTATTGTTCTCCACTGGTTTCGCGAACCGTCACTATTTACGAAGAACAGATGTTGTCAAAATTCGCCTCATTTACTCATTGAAATCGGTAACTAAGTACTACTTCCTCACACACTTGTAAATAGGTGTTTCAAAGAAGGCCGCCACGGATCTTTAAAGATAGGCTTTCCAGTTAAAAGGAAACTTTTTGTGGCATAATAATACCAGTGTTGGAGGAAGTCGGAAAGCAAGCGGAAAGCCCACGGGCCCTTAAGGCTTCAATAAATGAAATGAAATGAAAAAAATCATGTTAACTAGTAAAGTTATTCACTAAATTGTAATAGTAAACTGTATTACCGATAGGCGCCTGATTGCAATTAGAGATTTGCAGCTGGCCGTTAGTAAAAGCCATATGAGCGTTAAGAATTTCCAAATTGCGATTGCCCTCGCCGCTGTGGCTCAACATATCTGGGCCATTTCTCGTGCCATTCGAAAACCGCGCGGCTGCGGAGACCGCAAAAGCGATGTCCATCAAATCGCGTCACTGCTTGGCGCACGTATCACGTCACATTCTCTGCCCCGCCCGCGCTGCGGTGCTGTTGTTGTTTATTGTTGTGACTGGGAGAAGGATTAAAAGAAGATTGCACGGGCCTGCGCTGCGGTGCTCCCTGCTCCTCGCCACCTATACTCCGTTTCATACATAGCAGGCAACGCTGCCAAAGCAGCGCACCTGTTCGCGCAGGCTAAGTCCACATGTAAAAAGTAGTTCACCATACAACCAAAGCGAACACAAGCATATTTCGTAGAGACAAACTATAAGTGCTGTGGCTGGCACCTTCTGGAGTTCGTTTGACCTCTTGCCAGAATTTCGTCCTGCGGCTCATCGAGACTTCGAGAAGCAAGAATTACACTTGGTGGTATGATACGTGGTTGGTAGGGCGAATTGCTCTTATTCAATCCGCGCCCAAAAAGTAGTTCACACTCGCTGAAAATTGTAGCCAGGGGACCTGAACACTTAGCGCCTCACAGCTTCGACTGGGATTTTCAATGCTGAAACTTGGGTTTATATCGTTCTTTGTATCCATCCAGATGCTGACATAAGTTTCGAGAAGAACTAATGATACGTAGCGGAGTAATATGGTTCCGCGGACGCACTACTTCCGCAGCCTCTGCAGCATTGCCCGCTATCTATAAAACTGAGTATAGCGGAGTAAACGGAAGAAACTCCAGCGCGTGCGCCAAGAAGTTACGCGATTCGATGGACGTTTTAGCATTTTGGTTTCTGTGCTGTTGGCATTTTGTTCATATAAATTGAAGCTGTTAGCTGACGAAAAAACAGCCCAACCAAGCGAAAAAAAGGAAAATACACACGAGTAGGCGGGAACTTACTAATACCATAGTAGAACTTTTTGACGGGTTAGTTGGTACATCGTCTTGAAAGAATGTGGTACGCCAAAAAAGGACAAAACAGGAAGGAAACACAGAACAGGAAAGAGGAGCCTCTTTCCTGTTCTATGTTTCTTTCCTGTTTCGTCCTTTTTTGGCGTACCACATACTAATACCAACTCTCAATTGTTTTACAAACCGTTACAAACGTGGCATCATTTGTGCATTTGTGTTCAATTAGACATATTTAGGCACTCCGTGTTTTTTTTTTCTTTTAATGTGAACTACCCTAAGCTTTGGGACGGACGTAGTTCTCTTCGTCGTGTACGTGTACGAACACGCGGGGTTAGCCGAACAGGGTTCTTCTGATCAACCACCGGAGACAGAGGAGGGTAGACGCGACGCTTTTTTTATTTGTTTGTTTCATCTTGCTCCCGCCTTGATGGTGACCCATAGTAGTACGAAAGTAAGGGCGGACTTGTATTTTTCATTTGTTTGTTTGCTTGCTTGCTTCCTTATTTGTTTGCTTGTTTGTTTGTTTGTTTATTTATTTGTTTGTGATGTGTTTTTTGGTGGTGTGGCTGACCTCAACCATGCCTCCCCCCCCCCCCCCCTCAAGTGACCTTCACCCCGCTGTAACAGGAAGGCCAAGCAGTGTCAAAGTGGTGGGTGACCGAGCGCGAGCTTTGAGGGGTGAGGTGATTCATGAAGAAAAGAGAGTGTCCAGAGGACCTGCGACGTCCACCGCAAAGCTTATAAAAAGAGGCCTGTTCTATACCCGTTTCAGTCCGCTCCTTGGAGGGTAGGAACACCGCCGAGCACTCCCGGTATTCAAAGACGCCGGCGACATCGCATCTCCCTCGACAACCTGCTAGCTAAATTTCGTAAAGGCTTTCCGCTTCGACAACCGCTCCGTGTCGTGGTTAATAGAGCATCGCTGTGCCCCCGGTCACCGTATGCTTGTTTTGAACTTTTCTTCGATTTGAGGTTTTCGTTTCATTTTGTTATTCATCTGTCCTTGTTAATTGGAGTCGCTTTTGTGTAATTTGAGTGTGCTCCAGTAGCAAAGTGTAAATATGTATACACAGTAATCTGTTGGCAGCTATCACTTCGTATTCATTCGTTAATGTAACGAAGCGTTTGATCTGCCTCTGTGCGCATTTTCCTGAAAATATATTTGTTGTCGATCTTGTTTAAATTCGTGGCTCTGTCTCACTCACAACGCTGAACATGAACCGGCTTACGCTGGGAGTCAAAGTCCACCCCCCTTTGCTTTGGTTCGGGAAGGTGCCTCGTGTTTCTCCTGAGCCGTCGCACCAAAATAGCTTATGCAAGCAGCACTGGGTCGCCATGATTATCAGACAGCCAACTGGTACAATGCACCGCAAGAACAAACAATTCAGTTACTCCCCACATCAAAAACCAAAAAAAAACAAGAGAGGACGTTTACTTCCTTCGAATCGGAACGAAAGCAAGGAATTGTATTACATAGAAGACGACGGTGAGCAGGCAGCGCCGCGGGACGTGGCAGATGAAAGTTGATGAAAACGAAACTCCCCAGTGCACGGCGCGAGAGTGTGTGGTGCAGTTTAACACGAGGCGTGTTGGCTGCGGCGGTAGCCTAGAGGTCTCGCTGAGCTGCCCTTAAAGGGATCTGTTCGCGCAGCCACGGGTTTGATTCCCAGTCATGGATACTGATTCAATTTCATTTTTTATTTTTCATGGTTTGACCTCTAACTCAGCTGAAGGTCAAATGTGTGCGGTCTGCTGGTCCGAGGTCCCGTTGTGAAGCTTTCGCTTCAAAACTCAACAAAGTAACATAGCTGCCCGTGCGAACATAGTCGGCCATCAAGACGAAGCTACTGACACCTAGTGCACACGGGACCCAACGACGGTCACAGAGGCACTATGGGTAGTGCAGTTGGGCTAAAAACTAATAACACCATTTGTCGGGCTAGTTTCCATTGCTCTAGCTATCTCATGTTTATGCTTAAAATAAATCTCGAAAAGTTAGTCAGCGGGGACTCCCAGTTGACGCTAACAGCGCACGCTGGCGCGTGTTGTCAGGAAGCACGCTAGATGCGGCGGACAAACACAAAATCCGCACGCGTTCCAGAAAGAGCCGGGTCAACGCCTCGCCACGTGCGAGCGGCGGCGAGGGAAGACTAGCGGAAGGCCAGCGTCCTCGCTGATGCGGGCAGGCGATGCCACCATTGAGTGCAATGTGGGAAAAGGAAGCAGCGGGGGCGAACGAACTGCATCACCTTCGCTCTCTCTTTCGCCTTGCGTAGAGGATGCCTAACCCCTGGGAAAACCGCGCGACAAGAAAGGAGTTTCTCAAGGTGCGGAAGACGCCTTTGGGTCGGTGGCAGTCGCTGCACGAGTTCCACAGCCCGAAGAGGTTAGAGCGAGGTCGGTATGTGATTACAGCGCGAATAAAAGGAGCGCCTGAGCAGGGGATGCTATCAGCGTTTACTGTGAACTGTCGGCTGGTTGAAGGTGCAGTGCAGAGGAATCTGAACTCGTCTTTTTGCAGGCGGGAACTCAATCTGCACGTTCCGAGCATTCTTAGAAACTTCGATTTCCCAAATTAAATCGAATTAACGTCCGGCTCCCGCCTTTTCTTTTCTTTTTAATTCTCCCTGTACGGTGGGCGAAGTCGACCAACGCGTGGAGTGCCTTTCAGCCAGTTCCGTGGCAGCTTGCCGCTCTGCCATCGGCGGAGTAATATGTAGTAATCCGTAGAAACAAATAGTCCGCGCGTATTTTTATTTCTGGTGGCTTATTTTGCGCCTATATCATCTGCGAATGAAACTATTTATTCACAGAAACCTAAAAAACAAAATAGAGCGAAAGCAAAGCCTCCACGGAGCTGGCTGAAAGGCACTCCACGGTTTGGTCGACTCCGGCCACCGTACGGGGAGATTTCAAAAAGTAAAGGCGTTCATTCGATTTAAGTAGGGAAATCGGCCACACATGGTGATAAGTCTAAGTTTCTAAGAATGCTCGGAACGTGTAGATCGAGTTCCCACGGCAAAAAGACGAGTTCAGATTCCTCTTCAGAGCACTTTTAACACTTGAGCCACATTTATGCCCGATCACGACATGCCACCTCAGCTACCAGAAATAAAAGACAAAAGAAAAGAAAAAGAAAGAATGATACGAGCGCTCCACTGCCGGCAGCGCTTCGTCACCGACGACACGCGTGTTTAAGACACGTCCAGTAATACAGAACAGAAGCGAACACTTTATATAAACAAAAAATGAAAAAGAAGAGTGGAGAAAATGCTGTTCGAACGCAGCTTGACAACACTCCATCGCCCTGAAGGCAACAGTAAAAGCTTGCGTGTATCATGTTACAAGACTGCAGAAAAGGCTGTGGATTTCAAAAGTTACAAAAACTGGATACAAGACTACAAATTTCAATGTTTTAAAGGTACAAAGATACAAGGCAAAGAACAGTAATAATAGCAAGAACGTTAATAGCAAAAAGATGCACTCCTGCCGATAGGAGACCTGAGAATATATTGATTGTTATAGCGAAATCTTACGATATATGAAAAAAATTGCGTTCATAAGCTCTCTCCCGTTCAAAGGTCGTTTTGAACAAAATTGTTCGGGGTGAGTAATGTCAGGCTTGTGTTGGCCTTGAGGTTCTTAAGTACTTTCGAATTTGTATGACTAACGCCTGCAGAGGTGGCCTTCAAAAGGTTAATAATAAGACAGCCGATGCCTTGAGCCTTCGACCTACGGACCTACAGCTCCTTGTCGGCCTTCTCTGTCATCTCCTCGCATCCGTCATCCTGCGTCCGCTGATTTAAAGAGGCGCCGAGGAGAACTCCGTCCAGTTACTGTTCTCAGTAAAAATTGTTTCCCTACCTCTTTCCGGCTATGTTGACGTTACTCCGGCAACAACAGATGAACTTTCGCCTAGGAACTTTCTACAGAAAAGGCTGTAGATTTCAAAAGTTACACAAACTGGATACGAGACTACAAATTTCAAAGTTTTAAAAGTACAAAGGTACAAGGCAAAGAACAGTAGTAATCTACAGGACAAAAATATATTTTTTGCCTAAAAATGAAGATCGGATAAATTTCACGTGCAAGACACTCATACACATGCAAGCATTTGTCTGTATACATAATCTATCTCACATGCATGTTGAACATATGTGCCCTTTCACTAACTGATCTAAAGCGAAAACATTAACAATTACAATGAAGTGAAAATTTATCCACACTTACTATTTCCTTTAGCATCACAAATATTCACTATGACATACGAATATCTGCAAAATGTGTTTTTTTAAGCTTTTCCACATCCACGCCTTCCGAACGGAAACGGCTTTGTTGGTAATGGCATCTACGCGAATAAGGAATGTTCCACGGCACCTGATGACTACAGGCCGGATTTTTAGGCACTAAAACGCACGTTTTAGGCGCCATAAATAGGCGGTTAAAATTGCTTTTTAGGCACCTAACGGAGAAAAATAGGCACTATAAACTTTATCACAAGTGCACACAGTTCCGAACTTCTGCGCGCAATATCTGCCGTAAAATAAAACAAACACAGCAGGAATCATTTGGGGCCTTAAGGAAGGTGCGAACATTAGAAGCCGTTTTTTTTAAGGTGGTCGCGCTACTTTTCGTACAATACACATGCTTCAGCAGAGCAAAAGGGACGGTTATCAACCCTTTTAAAACACTTTGGTATACCTCGAAACAAACAATTCGCTTATTGTGTACAAAAGTAGAAACAATGAACTCCTTAACAGGAGGCCATGTATTTAGAAATTGATAGAAACATTGTCAATTCAAAGCACCTGACAAATGAGTTCAGTCTTCGCTCACACAGGAATTGAACTTATTTATTGCAGGCATACACGATGCTTCAACATTAATAAATATGTTGTCATTTGTGTAAACAGTGTTTTAAAGTTTGTGGCTGCACGTGTCTGGAGCCACGCGACTATCAAATGGTGTTTGCCGTTAGAAGGGTCGGGAAACCATAAATACGAGGTGCTAGAAAATGTTACTCAAAGTGCTGCTTGATGCAGAATATGCCAAAAGAATCATAGTTCTCCACAGGCCTACGTACATCCACGAGGATCCATGGTAAAATAAACATCATCCATCTAGAAATCGCTGTTAAAGCTATGGAAGCAGTAGCAGACAAGCACGAATGCGTGCGTGCACGAATGCGTTTTCGTATGTACGCACGACTGCCAGCTGTCTAGTGTGGCCTGCTCCAACAAGATTACCGCCAAATGCCATGTGATGAAGATTGCATGCGGCTGGGGCACAAGGAACGAAAATAACGCAGGCTGCCCAGGTGGAAATTTTAATCAGTTAAACTGTTCCCAGTAGGTTTATGGAACATTTTACAGTTGGTTTCAATTGGAACCAACTGGGAATTATTTGGACGAACCTATAACTTACTCCGTATACTTTCCGAAATGTGGTGCCATCTGGTGATGCCATCTTTAACAGCCAAAGTCATCAACAAGCTGCAACGATAACATGGCAGAAAATAGGAAAGAGGTTGCTTCGATATTCTCGGCTGACGTGGTTGGTATTGTGTACACAGCCGGCGTAGGTGCAGTCTTCACCACAGCCAACTGACGAGGTCATTTAATGTTGCCACGTGTGTGTTCTACTCAAAACCGAAATGGATTCGAAAGCAAACAGAATCTTAAAGCAAATCCACAGCGTATTTCACGCCCCTTTACTGTAAAATAGGGCATTTTTAGGCAGCGACGTCGGAAATAGGCATTTACGAGGTCTGTTAGAAAAGTATCCGACTTTATTTTTTTTTTGCGAACATCTGATGGATATGAAACAAGCGCGCTTACAGCAGCCGACCTTGAACCCTCGTGCGCATGCACGAATTTTTTCCCGCCTGCCGATAGCGTCAGTCGCTGGGAAGCAGCGTTTGAGTGAGGGAGTGCGCAGTGCTCTCGTCGGTTTTTTGTTGCAAGGAAAATGGCGGAGCGAGAGGAGCAGCGCTACTACCTCAAATTTTGCCAGAAACTTGGCGATAGCCAAGTGGAAATTATTCGAAATGTTCAGACGGCTTTCGGTGATGATGCTATGAGCAGCACACAGATTAAGCAGTGGTGCAACTGGTTTAAAGACAGCCGCACATCCGTGGAGAGAGAGCCACGCTCCCGTCGGCCATCAACATGCCGAAATGACCAGGTCATTGCCGAAGTGAACGCTGTGGTGATGCGGGACTGTTGTGTGACTCTCCGAGAAATTGCGGAAGAGGTGGACATCAGCAATTTTTCTGCACATTCCATTATCACCGAAGATTTGGCCATGGAGAGAGTTGCGGCGAAATTCGTGCCGAAGCTGCTGACGGTGGAGAAAAAGCAGCTTCGTGTTGAAGTCTCACAGGAGATGCTGGATTCCACAAACAGTTACCCTGACTTCACCGACGCCGTAATCACTAGTGACGAGTCTTGGGTGTACGGGTACGACCCGGAAACCAAATCCCAGTCGTCACAGAGGACGCATTCCACGTCACCAAGACCAAAGAAGGCCCGACAAGTGCGCAGCAATGTCAAAGTGATGCTGACTGCTTTTTTGACTCCCTCTGTGTGGCACACCACGAGTACGCACCCCACAGGGTCAAAGAATGACTAAACAGTACTACAGGGATGTCCTCCATCGCCTACGTGGTACTGTGCGGCGCAAGAGACCGGAATTAAGGTCAACAAGAAATTGGCGCATCCCTCGCGGCATTGCTCCTGCACATTCCTCGCATTTGATTCAGACTTTTCTGGCGAAAAACCAGACTCCTGTAGTTCAACAGGCTCCTTACTCTCCTGATATGTCCCCCTACGACTTCTGGCTGTTTCCTAAAATCAAGAGTTATGGCTGCAACGACAGCAGAGCTAAATTCCATTCCGAAAAGGGTCTTTTCGGAATACTTCCAACAATGGCAGCACCGCTGGGAGATGCATATGGAGCCCCAAGGAGACTACTTTGAAGGTTATTAGATTTCTAACGCTCCAGTTATGCCAGTTTTTTTTATTCGGCCAAAGGTCGGATACTTTTCTAACAGACCTTGTATAGGCACTGACACCCAAAATAGGCATTTATAGGCACCATAAAAAGAGTATTAAACATACTGTCAACACCTAATTCGTGCTCATATGTAAAAATGGTGCGTCTATGAAGCGTTGAAAAAAATAGGCATTTGCCTAAAATCCGGTCTCTACGAGTGATGACGATAGGGGCAGACGCAGCGCGTGCTCTCGAAGTTTGCGTGGCTCAGGAATGTGTCAAGCATTCCCTTAACTGCTCGCTTGTAGCATCTAATTATCTTGTAGCTGTATACATATATCAGTAGCTTTTAATACACTGTTTCTGACGAAACGCGGTTGTCTTCCAAGAAAAATTTTCAATTGCTCGTATTGCTTTCTTTCGCAATATAACTAATCTATGCAGATTCTTTAACGTCGTGTTCCCGCATATCAGTGAGCAATAATCAAGCTGCGAATGTATTACATAATTGTAAAGGTGCGGTTTGCTCATTTGTCAGAGCAAAAGAGGTCTGCCTGACGTGCATACTTTTGAATATAAAAAGCTTCCGCTATCTCGCTGGTGTGCGTTCGCTGGAAATGTCTTTCTCATCACCGCGCCAACCGCGGTGACTCCATAAATGGCAGGTGGTCGTTGCTTTCAGCCACTTAAGTCCACTTATGCGAGTGTTAACGCGACGGCCTGTCTAATAACAGATATACGCTATCCCGTACGGTAGCTCGAGTGACGTCACGAGGCATACGAGCTGACCCGGCACGACTTGCAAACAGCTCAATGCGGAAAGCTTGCGTGGGAATGTTTTAAATGAAAAAAAAATGCAGGCTACGCGTGAGCGCTCATTTGTGACGGAAGACGTGTTTGCGGAAGGCGTACTCCCTTCCCAGCTTTCACTCGCAGAGGAGAGTTAGAATAAAAAAAACGTTTAGAGCAATCCGTGTTTTGAGCGAGCAACACAGTATAAGCGGATTACACAACAGTGGCAGGTAATGTATTTTAAAAAGCGCTGCTTAAACAGGCAGGGAAGTGGCTCTCACGACGAGACCCATGTTATTCCGAATATAAGCTACCGCTATCAACCTCACCCGTGCAGACGATGAGCGGCAGACATCTTTTGCGATTTCTGAGCCTGCGTTGTTGGGAGCTGCCTTAGGTAGCTGTGCGCTCAATGGCGAATATTGCCTAAATATGTGACATGTGCGGCATTCTCGGACTAAAAATGTGAACATTAGAAAATTGTAAGCCACTGTTATGGAAGCACTGAAGGTAATGGTTCATTCTCGCGGTATGTACCAAAATCTATCGGACGAATCGCCATAGGAGCGCCATAAAACCAATGGGGAATGGTTTTGACGATAGCAAGAACGTTAATAGCAAAAAGATGCACGCCTGCCGACGGGAGACCTGAGAATATATTGATTCTTATAGCGAAATCTTACGATATATGAAAAAATTGCGTTCATAAGCTCTCTCCCGTTCAAAAGTCGTTTTGAACAAAATTGTTCGGGGTGAGTAATGTCAGGCTTGTGTTGGCCTTGAGGTTCTTAAGTACTTTCGAATTTGTATTACTAACGCCTGCAGAGGTGGCCTTCAAAAGGTTAACTATAAGACAGTCGATGCCTTGAGCCTTTGACCTACGGACCTACAGCTACTTGTCGGCCTTCTCTGTCATCTCCTCGCATCCGTCATCCGGCGTCCGCTGATTTAAAGAGACGCCGAGTAGAACTCCCACCAGTTACTGTTCTCAGTAAAACTTGATTCCCTACCTCTTTCCGGCTATGTTGACGTCACTCCGGCAACAACAGAAGAATTTTCGCCAAGGAAATTGCATTGAAAAATCTTCCTGCCACTTGATTCAATCGCATGACGCCCTTGTAAAAAAGGACGCGGTCTGCCACCGTTTTTAGTAGATGGCGGTGTAGCGACACGTCTGGGATCCGGGCCTCGAAAATTTGGGTCGACGCAATCATTCTAAGTTTCACTATCCAGTGAAGCCTGCGCTTGTATTTTTTTGTTTGTTTGTTTTTCATTCCTTATTAAATTTCTGTTTTCGGAGAGACTGTTCTCTTTGGGATTAAAACCCGGTACCTGTCGGTACACACCAACTTCTAGTTGTTCTCAGTGTCCCCTAAAAGTACCTGGTTCCCTGCAGAATCACTGACGAACGATCAATTAGTTCTGTAGTGATAAATTCGGAATGTAAGGAAATCACTTGCGCATCGGCATGGGATTGCACGACAACCGAAGGAGAAGAAATGGCTGTTGCTCTAGCGGCCGTGGAGGGATATCGCGCAAACAGACCCCTAGTAATACTCACAGACTCCAAAGAGGCATGCCGTAACTGTATGAACGGCAGAATCAGTCGGAAAGCACTTCGCATTCTCCTTAGCGCAGACTTTCCCAAAGAACCAGTCCGACAGACTATTTTCTGGATACCGGGACACACTGGAATCGAGGGCAGCCAGAGGGCCAACGAAGTAGCTCGCGAGCACACGAACCGAGCGCTTCAACACGCGGCCCATGAGGTCGAGAGAGGTCCAGGGTAGTCCCGGAGTATTCGGAGATATTGAATTATTGCAGAGGAATGAGGGCAAAGTATTCTCCCCCACAAAACCTTTTAAATCAACAAGAAGCAGTATACTGGCGGCAACTGCAAACGAGAACCTTTGCGAACTTACATATATTAAGCAAAATGTACCCGGATTAGTACAGGGACATATGCCCATGGTGTGGGGCCAAACCCACCCTATATCATATCACGTGGGAATGCAAAAGAAACGAGGCTTTCCATAGAATACAAAATATACAAAATCCGAGTGCGGAACAGTGGGAGAGTTCGCTCTCCAGCGGCAACCCGGTTCACCAGAGAGAACTGGTCATCCATGCCCATCGAGCAGCCAAGCACAGCGGTGCCCTGGAATAGGGGCGCCGACCTCTCTCGACCGTAATAACTTGCAAAATAGAGCAAATAAAGTTTATCCTATCCTATCCTATCTCACTTTAACAGCAAAGGTCATTGAGCATGCATGCGTTGTCATTGAGGTTTGCAAGAGGGTTACCATTTGAAACCAGGTTATTCCCGCACACAGCTAGGAAACGACAGGGGCGTAGAACAGAGCTGACTCAAAAGCTCACAACTCAACTGTGAGTTAGCGCTGTTCTGAGCTTCCTTCTTCCATCAGTTGTGGGCGCTATTTCTACTCAAAACATAAATGAGGTCGTATATTCCGACATGTTTGCTCTTAGGTTATATAACTGGCGAAGTATCTAATAGTAATATTGGAGTATTTTAATAATCATCATCAGCCTGCCTACGCCTACTGCAGGACAAAGGCCCCTCCCATGTCTCTCCAATTCACCCTGTCCTTCTCTGCCAGTTGCGGCCACTATATCCCCGCAAACTTCTTAATCTTATTTGCCCACCTAGCTTTCTGCCGCCCCCTGCAGCGATTGCCTTCTCTTGGAATCCACTCCGTTACCCTTAAGGACCAGCGGTTATCTTGCCTTCGCATTACGTGCCCTGACCAAGCTCATTTTTCACTCTTGAATAGGATGTAATCAACCCGCGTTTGTTCCCTCACCCACTCTGTCCTCTTCCTGCCTCTTAAATTTACAGCTATCATTTTCCGTTCCATAGGTCGCTCCGTTGTCCTCAATTTCAGCTGAACCCTCTTTGTTAGCCTCCGCGTCTCTGTCCCATTGGTGAGTACCGGTAGGATACAGCTGTTGTATATTTTTCTCTTGAGGGATATTGGTAAACTGCCATTCATGATGTGAGATCACCTGCCATATGCGCTCCACCCCATTCTTATTCTTCTAGTTATTTCGCTCTCGTGACCAGGATTAGTGGTCACTACCTGCCCTAGGTAGATGTATTCTCTTACCACTTGCAATGCTGCACTGCCTATCATAAGCTCCTGTTCCCTTCCGCGGCTGTTGAACATTACTTTGGTTTTTTGCATGTTAATTTTTATCCCCACCATACTGCTCTGCCTGTCTAACTCATTCCTGATGCTTTGCAGCTCGTCTCCAGACTGACTTAACAAGGCAATGTCATCAGTGAATCCCAGATCACAAAGGTTTTCTCCATTAACTCTTATCCCTAACTGCTCCCAATCTAGAAATGTGAATCCCTACTGTAAGCAGGTTTTGAATAGTATTGTCGATACCGTGCCTTCCTGTCTAACGCCCTTCACCTTCGGAATTTTATTGTTGACTTGATATGTGGAGTTAAACTTCCCCAAACTGAACATGAACTATGAGAGACGCCGTAGTGGAGGGCTCCGGAAATTTCGACCACCTGGGGTTATTTAACGTGCACTGACATCGCACAGCACACCGACGTTTTCGCTTTACGGCCGCTGCGGCCCGAATTCAAAATGTCATCTCCTTGTGCTGACGTTCCTTCTTTTCTCGGCCTCTCGTTCTCGCTATGTTTCGTATTTTACCTGTGCATGGCGTAACTATTCCCGATTGAACTATACTCTTCGGAATGTCAAAGGAGTGCAGCAGCAGTTCGTGCCCGAAATTTTGAGGAATGAAATCTGTTTTACGCGTACGAAGAGCATTTATGCTGGATTGTCACCTTGGCACCCTCCGCGATGAAACCATGGCTGTCTTTTCGTCAGTGTTGCGCAGTTCTTTGAAAGCTTTAGTGTCTAAAATGCTGACTATGACTAGCGTTCGGAATTCACAGTACTTTAAGTTCGCAAACAAAGACTGTACGGGTCTGCGAACCTCCAAAGCCTGTATCGCCATGCATTGCTGTACTGGTATCTTTTATTTCTTAGCACGCATTGAGCGGTGCTCTTCCAAAAAGTCCAGTCAGCGCTCTCTGCTCGAAGCCTTTCGAGAGCTTTATCCTGTTTAGCACTTTCACTGGCAGAAAATTTCGTCACAGCACGCTGCTTCCACACACGGCAACGTGGAAACTTTCGGCTACGATAAGACACAACGGCTTCGACGGTGTTGTTTATACCCTAAAAAAAATGTTGCTTGTGCAGCTCTCCCGGTCAAAAGCGACGACAGTCCGAATCCAGTTTTATCGATGCTCGTTCCATCATGCACCGCTAAAACGTATCCCGCAGCGACCAAGTACAACCTCCAACCTTCATTTCGCCGCCGCCTCCTGCAGTGCAGTAGCGCAGTCAGCGTCGAACAAGCTTTGGTGTGGGTCGGGTACGAGGGGCAAAGCGGGATGAGGATGAAACTGGAATGCTCGTAGAGGACCCACCACGCTTCGGAGAATCAGTTACAGCCAGTTGGCTGCGTCCTTGCATCCGTGGCACGATGCTACCTTCGAACAGCACCGATACTGGGCTAACACTGAATGCATGAGACCCACATATACTGCGCGATATCAGTGGATGGTAAATCACCCCAGTAATAAGGGAGTAATTACTCATTGACATCCACCCAAGCGCAGCGGGGGTCCCAGGTTCGAACCCCGGACCAGGACGAATTTTTCTTTAACTACGAAGTTATTGTGAAAGCTGTATAGCTTTCCTTTGTGGCCGTATGGCTGAGCTCGGGTGGACGTCAATGAGTAATTACTCCCTTATTACAAATCTACTCCACCTTGGGGGATTCCCATAAACATTTGACTACATCACCCACGTGGCCGAATTCAGCCCAGAGCCTTCCACTGCGGCGTATCTCACAGCCCATGTGCAGCTTCGAGGTGTGAAATTGAGCACACTACACAAATATTGACGCGATAGTGTTGAAGGCCCCATTACGCGGAAAATCCAGCGTCGGCGTTGCCGTCGTAGTGAGCGAGAAATCACGAGCCTGGCTCTGGCAGGTGGTCCCCGGAGAGCAACCTTGGAGGCAGGTGGGCCACCTGGGTCACGTGACCTTGCGGCGTGTCATCCCAACCTGCCCGCTGGATTGTGAGCAAGCTGATTGGTCGCTCGCGAAGCATGATTGGTCGTTCGCAAAGAGCAACGTGGGTCGCACAAGCCCCACTACTGGGAGCACCTGTCATCGCAGAGCAGTGGCGCATCCCTTACAGAAAAAGTTTTAGACAGTCTATAGAGTGTCTATACACTTCTGTCTATAAAGTCTTAGACAAATCTTACAGAACAGTCTATACGAAATGCCATAGATAGTCTATTGACAATCTATATATTTATGGCCATACACTTTTATTAGAGTTTTGTCTATAGACAGTCTGTAGACTATGAATAGACATAAAGCAATATCAAGAGGAAGTCAGTAGAGCCAACAAGGAGTCTATAGACTGCCTACAGACCGTTTTTATAAGGGATCGCTTAAATGCTGCACCACTGCGCCTGAAGGGTGGCGACTCCCAAGGATCTGTATGAATGTAGAGAATGACCTTCTGCATATGCCACAATCAGTTCATTACGCTATCGCGTCATACCCTTAAGGCGGAGCTTGTGTGTCCCCTCCAATTTGAAGAGATAAGATTAGAACCCTGACACCTGGCAATCCTTGGCCCCTTGAAGAAATTCTTAAACGGGTGGCAACTGGGGCGCAAGGGAGCAGTTTCATTTGAGAGGCGCACCGCATAGCGGCAGAAACAAGCTGCTCCTCCGCTGGCCGCGGTGCGGGGAGAACGAGCGACAGCGGCGTTCCAGGGCTACGCGCGCGCGTCCTCCGACGGAAGCAGGCCAAGGGCCGCCGCAGAATGCGAGGAAAATGACTCGGACAGAGTGCGCGATAGTTGGGCCAGCGGAAAAAGAAGTTTCTTACTCAGCGTTGCTTTCACGGCAGTCGAGTGAAAGGTCTTCTTTCGGAAGAGGTGTATCGAGGTGGAAATTCATTCTAAAATGGCGCCGACGAGACAAGGACGACGGAAAGAAACGTACAACTCGGCGCTCGTGTTGTACGTTTCTTTCCGTCGTCCTTGTCTCGTCTGCGCTGTTTTAGAATGAGTACCTACCAACTCGCCCAGGCTTCTACTTTGACTGAAATAAAACTTGTTCTTGCAAAATTTTTGCGCAAAAAATACGGACAGAAAGAGTAGACGACACGAGCGCTGACTGACAACTGCAAGTTTATTCGAAAACACGTAAAAATATAAAGGATGAAGGAGCGATAAAAACGTTGGTCAAAAACCAAAAGAAGAAAACTAACCACAACAGTCACCGCCAGCACCCCGCTATCAAGGCGCAAAGCACTTGTCCAGATATGCTACCTCTTTCTCCCTTATTTTATTGCTGCTTCATCCTTTATATTTCTACGTGTTTTCGAATAAACTTACAGTGTCTGTAGTGTGTCTGTATTTAAACTGAAGATTCTTTTTCCCCCAGTTAACTTTCAGCTAACTCTGCATACTTAGTTTTTTGCGTGCGTGCGTGCGTGCGTGCGTGTGTGTGTGTGTGTGTGTGTGTGTGCGCGCGTGTGTGTGTGTGCGCGTGCGTGCGCGTGTGTGCGTGCGTGCGCGTGTGTGCGTGCGTGCGTGTGTGCGTGTGCGTGTGTGTGTGTGTGTGCGTGTCGTCTTCCTTTTTATACCTGAATGTGCATATTATGAAATGTTTTGTTTACTGTTAATTGATATTTATTATTGTCTATCATTAACTATTTTCTATAGTGATAATGTTGCTCATTGTTTTTTTTTTTCACTTTTATCCATTCGGCCACCGTTTCCATGATGTGTTAATCGGGTGTAGGCCTTGTCAGGAGGCATGCTTGGTCTTCCTCCATTAGCAAATAAACATACTACTACTACTACTGCTACTGCTACTACTTCTACTACTACTGACACTACTACTACTACTACTACTACTGCTGATACTACTACTACTACTGCTACTAATACTACTACTACTACTACTACTACTACTACTACTACTACTACTACTACTACTACTACTACTACTACTACTACTACTACTACTACTACTACTTCATCTACAGCTGAGAACGTAAAGATATAGAAGCTTTGGCTGTTATGGGCAAATTACATAGGCATGGTTACTAATCGGAAACATTTACGCGATCGCGTTACCAGATCTCTCGCCTAATTACTGGCATATCGACCTATCGTAACCTATTTATTCCATCCATTATCAGAGCACCCACTGGCCTTTTGTTGTTGTTGTTGCTGCTGAGGAACCCACACTTCTTTGCCTGCAGGGAGGCATTAAGTGGCCGGAGAGGAATCGAATGTTCGCACGATCAACGCTTCTGCTTGGGGCCTACTAGCGTAGCGCTGGGGTAATGTGACGATTCATTTGTCCCAACAAGAGCAGCCCATCGAAGGACAACGCTAGCGGGTAAGGTGGAGGGGGTGACGCGAACTGTTCAAGGCTCGTCGACGCGCGGCCGCTCCGTGTCACGGCGATAAAAAAAAAATTGCGCTCGTCGGATCTTATAATAAGAGCCCGTCTCACCGTGGCAACAAGGTCGCAGGCGATGAAAAAACAGCGCTGCCCCTTCAGCTCTCGCGGATTTCGGTGTCTTGTTTACTACCCTCCCCGACTCAGTGAAAAGCGGGGAGAAAAAGAAGGAGGGACCGAAAGCCCCCGGCAGCAGAGGTGCGGAGCGGCAAGTCGAAGAGGGCAACGGTCCTTTCCGGAGGCTGTTTCGGCGCACGCGCTGACCTGCCATGCCGACCCCGGCGGCAAGGATACAGTTCGCGGATCCCGCCCGTCCATTCCAAGGAATTAGGGAGAGGAGAAAAAATAAGTGTACTAAACGCAGCGCCCTATTTCCATTTCTGTATCACCCCGTTCTCATTTTGGCCGGAATGTGCGGAAAAGAATACGGATAAAATCTCGCCTACTTGGGTACTTCTGCGGCTGCAGGTAAACTCGAAAGGCTTTGCAAGCTGAGAAAAAAGATTTTCCACCGTGATTCGTCTCTGTGCGGCACTGTTTTTCAGGGTGAGATGTTGAAAATGAAAGCAGCCCTTTTAAGTACGCCTATAAGTAAGGGAACTAAAGAGCGAAAGTAGATTTTTAAGAGAGGAAACGAGCGCCCTAGATTTTCGCACCGACTTTTGCGCGACGTAATCATCGCCGTTGAAAACATGCACCTGACACCGTTTGTCTCAACCTCGAACTATACATGACTGTTTGCTTTTCAGCCTGCATGATGGTTGCAGCAGCATGCGATGGATATTGCAGCATGCGAAAGATATTCTCAGCATGCGAGGGATATTACAGCGAGAACTGTACGCGGGCGCCTTTTTCGTTCCGCCTTCATCAACCCCGACCGCGGCTCCGCGTTCCGATGGAAGCGAAACGCAAAAGGCGCCCGTATGTTCGAATGTTCGAATGTTAGCAAGCTTCAGAGATTACAAAAACGAGCCCTTAGAATCATCGCCAACGCTTTTCGAGACGCACCAACAGAAGCGATTTTTCGTAAATTGAATATAATTCCTATCTCGCGGCAATACAAACAAACCTCATTAAGGCGCTGCAGGACTGCAGCCATAAATACAGCTATCTTCTTCAAGGAACTGTACAGGCTTGAACGCAAGTCTCACAATTACAGCACGCGTACAAAAAATCATTTCGTCATTCCGCAAACACGAACAAATAACGGAAGCAGAGCATTAGTTACACCTTGCCTCTTCTTCTAAACACAATTGATTAGTTACAGTGTGCAGATAACGCTATTATTTCTTTTACCTCACTGAAAGTGTGCATTTCTGTAAAAATGTTTTCCACACTGCGGGTATGTTTTTTCTTCTTTGCCGCAATTGTACTTGACCGTTTCTACAGTCTTTAGTTAAACATTATATTGTCAATATGAAAGTGCCATTTTGCCTTGTTTCTCTTAAAAATATATTTCATTGTATAGCTAACTCTTACGCCGAAGTTACCAAGTTTTTGTACGGGGCGCAGCCCCTCATCAAGCCTTTAATAGGCTTTTTGGCTGCGCCCCTAGAATCTTTGCGATGTTGAAATAAAGATTACTTGACTTTACTTGACTTGACTTGTGTGCTGCGCGATGTCAGTGCACATTAAAGATCCCCATGTGGTCGAAATTATTCCGGAGACCTCCGATACAGCGTCTCTCATCCCAATGTCTCGCTTCAATGTATTTAACTCGCCAATTTGAACTATCTCTTGTTCATGGGACGCCTTCTGTCGCCGACCACGCGCAGTTCTCCACGAAACCATGCCCCACGCCTGGTACTACAATCTTCATTGCCGTGGCGTGGAACGCGTGACCGCAAACACGCTTGGCTCAGTGGCTAGGGCACTCGTCTGCCGAGCCGGAGCACCCGGGTTCGAACCCGACCGGGGCGGCCGCATTTCGATGGAGGCGGAACGCGAAAGGTGCCTGTGTGCTGTGCGATGGCAGTGCGCGTTAATATTTAAAAGGCTGTGCGCTAAAAAGACGTTCACAAGAAAAAGGATAGAGACGACAGGAAAGAAGCGCAACTTTCTACTTTAATGACGACAAAAGAAGCCAGGCGCACTTCGTTGATAACCAGAGATGAGCTGCGTGACGGTGCGTGAACCAAACAACCAAACAAAAGACAGCGCAAAAAAGGCATATCTAAGTGAGATTATAAGAAACCCAAGAATGTGATCATATCAAACATCTGCCGAGGTAAGGTAAAAATTTACCATTATTAAATTATTAAGCGTGCCCTTGACCTCCCCATCACTACTTCAAACAGCCGACTTATGGCTCTAGGGGTGGTGAATACTTTCCGGGAGCTCCGGGAGGCGCACCTTACAGACCAGTACACGCGCTTGTCGCTAACGGAGTCGGGTCGCCGCCTTCTTGCTCGACTCCATATCCAACACACCCCTCCAATGGAAGACAGGTTTCACATCCCAGAGCTGTGGAGACGTACCCTCCACATGCGGCCTCTTGCAGCAAACATGTCACACGAAGACCATAATGGTCGGCGCCTGGCACGAGCGGAAGCGCTAGCCCGACATTATGGCAACAAAACAGGTGTATACACCTTTTCAACCTGGGCGCTGCCATATTGTTTCCGGCGGCGGAACCGGTTTCCAGCAGTCCAGAGAGGAGGCGTTTCGCCGCTTCCACCGTGCTAGCGCGAGGTGCCCACTGCAGTCCAGGGAACAATACGGCAGCGCCCAGGGAGCCCTTTTTGGAAAGGTCTATACTACGTGGACGCATCCGGCCCTCACCACGGGGGATGGTACACGGCCGCAGTAGTTCACAACAGCAACACAGTTAACGGCCTCACCTTCCGAGCCAGCAGTGTAACACAAGCAAAAGAGGTCGCGATTGCTCTCGCGGCCTCACATTCCGATTCAAAATACATAATCACCGACTCGCGAGGGGTCTGTCGGAACATCGAACAAGGCTGCACTCCCTTCCTAGCCTATCGAATCTACCAAAATTGCATACGGAATATGGACCCCGCACACCGTTACCTTATATGGGCCCCTGCTCATCAGGGGTTGGCAGGAAACGAGGCAGCAGACGCAGCCGCCCGCGCGCTCTCTCACCGGGCTGTTTTCTCCTCCCCATCCGATCAGGAACCCGATTTTAATCCCGTCTATACATTCAAAGATATTACAACATATTATCAAAATTGTCATCGCCTTTACCCTAGCCCATGTAAATGCCTGAAGAAGGCGGATGAGCGGCTCCTTCTCCGCCTTCTCACCAATACATTGCTGTGCCCGGCAGCGCTAAAACATTTTGACCCCTCCTTTAGCGGCAGCTGCCCACACTGTAGTGCAGTGTCTTCTGACACGCCTGCCCTTCCAACCCCGCTATTCCCCCCATCCCCAACCCAACCCGAGAGGACTGGGAGGCGACCCTGCTCGGCTGCCACGACTTACAGGCCCAACAAGCCTTAGTCGGGCGCGCCCGGGCGGCGGCAACCGCCACTGGGGTCCCATACTAGGGACCTCCACCTAGTGTTTGTAAGGATCGGTCCCTTACGGGCTGATCCAAACATACCTCCTGTTCATTCTTAATAAATGTTTTCACCACCACCACCACCTGCCCAAGTCCATTTCTTCCTTTTGATTCCGATTAGGAAGCCATTTACCTGCGTTTATTCCCTCACCCACTCTGCCCTCTTCTTGTCTCTTAACGTTACACCTATCATTTTCCTCTCCATAGCTCGCTGCATTGTCCTCAATTTCTAATATTGGTTTGTCAGCTCCACGTTCCTGTCCCAAAGGTGAGTATCGGTAAGACACAGATGTTATATACCATACCCAGCAATTCCGGACAAAAGCATCTTTCAGCGAGAAAGCGTTCATGAACGCAATTTTGTCATATAATGGAAAGTTTCAGGATTACAATCAATATATCCCCAGATCACGCGACGGCAGTCCTACTTTGATTTTTTTTTTTTCGATTAACGTTCTCACTATCGCCACAAGCGTCCTCCATTGGTTTCTGTCTTAATTTCTTCGATATGCCATCGATGGAAACTCTTTAAACGAAAGATTTTTCTACATATGAAGAAAATGAACCATTACCTCCAATATTTCCATTGCAGTACCTTGCAATTTCCCAATTCTGAAATTTTTGGCAGATAAAGTTGGACATGCTTTCTTTTGAGGGGCGCTGGTAAACTGTCATTCATGATCTGAAAGCGCCTGCCAAATCCCACTCTTATCCTTCTAGCTACTTTCCTCTCGTGGACCGGATCTGCGGTCGTTACGTGCCTTAAGCAGATGTATTAACTTACCACTTCGATTGCCTTGCTACCACTCTTGCTAATCATAAACTGCTGCTTCCTCCCACAACTGTTGAATTTTTTTTTAATTTGCTGCGCATTAATTTTTGGACCCAGAGTTCTGCTCTCCTTGTCTCGGCCATTCATCATGTTTGATGTGGGAGCGGCCTTTGACCTGCAGTGGGCGTAGTAAACAAATGATAGAGGCCATAACGCGGTGATATATTGTCTTCGATGCAAATGAAGAAATGTAACTTCTCTAAAACCTTGCCGGGTTTTTTTGTCTCTGCCGCCTCATTTTCAGAGCCTATCTGCACAATAGCAGCCCACCTCAATGCAATCGGGAGGCCTTGATAACCGGCGCCTCTTTCACCGCCATTCATATCCACTGAAAATGCGAACAACCAGAGAAGCGGAAAACGGCGCTGACGCGGACAGGAACGAAAGATTAGTACAGCCAGACAAAAAAATTAGAGCGCACACTTAACCTCCGCCTTAAGGGTATGACGCTATAGAGTTAATGGGTTAATGCCCACATATGAAGGATTGGCCTTCCTCTACCTAACAGTTATCGATCGCTGGGCGCCCTCAAAACCACTCATGGCGCAGTGGTGCGGCGGTTGAGGGATGCGCCACAGCCCTGCGATGGCAGGTGCTGACACCGGCAGGGCTTGTGCGACCCGGGTTAGCCTTCCCAAGCGACCTCTCGCGACCAATCATAAATTTAACTGCCACGGTGGTCAGTCTGCTCACAATGCGATGTGCAGGCTGTGATGACGCCACAAGGTCAAGTCACCTAGGTGGCCCAACTATGTTGCTTCTCCTGGAATTTTTCGCTCACAGCGCCGGCACCGACGACGACAGAGTTTCTGTAGAACCAGAGCTTTCACGCTATAGCGTTAAAAATCGACTGGCGCGTACCCTTAAAAACACACTATCAATCGTTGATGTTCTCTCCAAAGCAAAAAAGTGTTCTAGTTACGTTTGGAACAACTTTTCTTGTTGTTTCCGAAGGCTTTTGTAGTTGAGTATATACATGCATGTAGTTAGAGAGATTAAAGGTGCACTGAAGAGGATTCTGAACTTGTCTTTTTGCCGCGGGAACTCGATCTGCACGTTCCAAGCATTCTTAGAAACTGCAACTTATTGCCCTGTATGGCCGATTTCCCTAATTAAATCGAATTAACGTCCGGCTCCCGCCCTTTTTTTTGAATTCTGCCTCGTACGATGGGCGGAGTCGACCAACGCATGAAGTTCCTTTCAGCCAGCTCCGTGGAGGCTTTGCTTTCGCTTTATTTTGTTTTTTAGGTTTCCATGAATAAATAGTTTCATTCGCAGATAATATAGCCGCAAAATAACCCCGCAGAAATAAAAATACGCGCGGACTATTTGCTGCTACGGACTACTACGTATTACTCCGCCGATGGCAGAGCGGCTAGCCGCCACGGGACTGGGTGAAAGGCACTCCACGCGTTGGTCGACTCCGCCCACCGTAGGAGGCAGAATTCAAAAAAAAGGGCGGGAGCCGGCCGTTAATTCGATTTAATTTGGGAAATCGGCCATACAGGGCAATAAGTCGCAGTTTCTAAGAATGCTAGGAACGTGTAGATCGAGTTCCCGCGGCAAAAAGACAAGTTCAGATTCCTCTTCAGTGCACCTTTAAGTGTTCCGCTAGTTAGTACTTAATGGTACTAAAATTTCGTAAATGCTCCTGCCAGAAAAATTGGCAATTGTTGTTGTGCTCTGGAATAAAATACGCATATTTTGCTGCATCGGCCTGACCTACCACTCTTCACCCTCCTCTTCTGGTCCCCCCCCCCCTCTTCCCTGGGTAGCGAGTGTGCACCTCCAGGTCTCTGGCTTCCTCACCAGCGGCGGCGCTGAGGGATCCGCCTTTGCATTTAGCTCCTTTTCTTGTGTCATCATCAGCCTAACAACGCCTGCTGCATTTTAGAAGCATCTCCCTTTCATCTCCAAATTAATTTCTATCCCGTGCCAGCGATGGCCTCCATGTCCCCGCTGGATTTCTAATCTCGTCCGCCCACTGATCTGACCCACAGCCACCCCTTCCTACGCTTGCCTTCCTTTGGGATCCATTTGTTACCCTAGGGAGCCACCACCGGCCATCGGTTCCCGCACTACATCCCTCGCCTTGGTTCACATCTTCCACTTGAATGCGGCCGATTTCAGATACCCTTGAAAATCCCCGTGGAGCCCTCCGTCAGTGTGAATGCGTGTTTCGACTCTCGGATCTCACTCCTTTCAAAGGTTTCAAGGCGCACTGCGAACATTTCACCAGGACCATTAAAGACATGCTGGGGTAGACGCAAAGGCAGGTGTAGTGCCGACTGCGTCTACTCCGCGCCTGAAAATAGGGTTTTGCATGTGGAGCATCACCTGGGTGATCAGGGGGCCACCCCCGTATTCTAAACTCCTAACAGCCACATTTCTTAGATTTCTGCAATTACTGCAAGAGCCGCTCGTCTTAATGCTTTAGCTATGCACAGTCACGATTTGCTCCCCTCGCGCGCTACTGTCGATATCCTACAGAAAATACGAGAAGGACCAAGAGCCGATGAAGCAGACATTTTTGCGAATGTCACGCGACAGTGTGAGCAACTGTAATTAAACGAAAGCAAGCATAATACAATAGGAAAATCAGAACTAAAAGTCACGAAAGCAGGTTCGAAATCACGCTCACGAACCTCAGATTACGCAAGATGAACTGCTTAGTTTATTTTATGGTTTTAAGCTTATATTTAAGCTTAAATATATGGTTTTAAGCTTATATTTAAGCTTAAATATATGGTTTTAAGCTTATATGCATAAAATTGAGAGCATGAGGCGCATTCACAATTATTTGTGCTGGATTATGTAATTCGCCAGTCGCATTGAGCTAAGAGAATTGATTAAAAGCATCGGCTGAACCATGCAAGCACTGCCTGCTGATTTCGTGAACCCGGCCTTGAAGTGCGTGTGATGCGAGTTAAGCAGAGTCTGTGGAACAGTTTAAAGTCGGTCCATTTTGCAGCTCAGTCTTAATGACTGAATCCTTATGGCAGATACTTTAAGCGAATAACCCTCACTGAAATTTTATATATGCCTGCTTGCAACCACCGCGAAATTAGGATTAGGCTACTTGCAGTCCTCATGAGCCGCTTGGAAAAGAAAGAAATTAGAGATAATAATCAGATTATCTGCATTCCCTTGATCTGTTAGCGTGTTCCTTCCGCTGCTAATCGCGATAGGCGGTCAGCATGATTCACTGAGATTGTAAAATGTAGCGACAAGATATGTAAAATAGGTGCGTGATGCTAATTACTGTACAGTGGTGAGCAGCCTTGTCTAGAGCGCTTGAGCAGTGCGCACTTGGTAACAAAAAACTGCTGAGGCTCAGCTTGGCTAAGCCTGGGGAATGCGAAGCATATTAGTGGCTAGGCTTGGTAATACATGGCTTTCCTTGGTTGAATACTAGGTCATTTTAATACAACCACTAGAAGCCTTCGTCGTGGGGGAGGACAACGGCATGGCTACAGCGGAACGCCGACTAACCCCGAGACGCGCGTTGGGTGAGCGCCTGGATTGCCACGGAAGCTGCTTCTGCCTGCCCGGTGGAGCGAGCGTTTCACCTACACCGAGTGTGAACGCGCGTTCGAAATGCGCGGGTGTGACGGCTAGGGGTCCCACGGCGACGGCGCGAGGTGGAGGCCGGCTCTGTCGTCCGATGTCACGTGGTGTGACGTCACGGTGTCACGTGGCGTGACGGCTAGGGGTCCCACGGCGACGGCGCGAGGTGGAGGCCGGCTCTCTCATCCGATGTCACGTGGTGTGACGTCACGGTGTCACGTGGGGGTCCCACGGCGACGGCGTGAGTGGTAGTTCTAGCAATATGCTTCGCATAAAACCGAAATTAGAGAGCAGCCCCTCATTACAGGGCAAAGTTTTCGTGCCTGCTTTGTTTACGAGGCTATCTGGCGCTACTTCCGTGCAACCGTTGCAGCTGGACCCTAGAGGCTGCCACAAAATCTGGATTTGCTTACAAGGAAGTGCACCGCCCGAGCGCTCTAGACAAGGCTGCTCGCCACTGTACGCTGCAAGCGGAATGCACCTTTAGGCATAGTGCAGACACAAACATCTTTCAAGGGCATCCGTGCAACTCCGTGTTCCCCGCCACTTGAAACCGTTCGTGGTGTATATAAAATTTAGTTTCCGATGCGCGCTGGCTTGTCGATTTACGTACGCTGCAGACGATGATGTCATGCCTTTCAGAGATGACGCCATTTTTTTAATCGAGGCTGTCTTCTACCGAAAGAATTGCAATGCGAACTTAATGCGGCGCTTCTTTTTAACCCTGGGCATATCTTGAGACGCCTGAAAAATAACCGCGAAGCCATACGCCAGAACTTCAATTTGGAGGTTTTTCAACACATCGAGCGCTCAAAGTTCGGTAAAACCCGCACGCGATGATAGCGAGATACCGGTGACTCGACGGCATTAGATACGCGATTAGGTTCGCGAGGGTCACGTCCTCTGCACCTGTAGGACACGACAGCCGCTGCAAAACATGAACGCTTGGCCGCACACGCCTCAGTCAGGCGCGCTTGGAGGCGACGGCAAAGCGGGCCCCTTTCTTGCGACACTGGTGTACCGTCTTCGATACCCGCCTCGTCCTTGAAGCGTCTCGACGCAGGCATTCGAGCCGAAGCAGCGCCGATCACTTAATGCTCGCATCGCTCACTGTGAAGAGTACTCCATCTCACCGACTGGCTCTTCTTCCAATGCCGGTTTGGTGTGCAACAAGAAAAATTGGGGGGGGGGGGGGGGGGACACTTAAGCTGCGTGTTTAAAGGTGTGATGCGATAGATCGCGTTACTGGGTCC
Organism: Amblyomma mixtum; assembly: GCF_055824585.1. NCBI lineage: Eukaryota > Metazoa > Arthropoda > Arachnida > Ixodida > Ixodidae > Amblyomma > Amblyomma mixtum. Next base: position 16,014,808 of record NC_143021.1, read on the forward strand.
TGCGGCAGCGACTCCTATTGCCCATGCAGACACGGACACGGTTTCCATATTATCTGAAAGGCCACACAACACGGATATAAAGGCACTATTTACACAAAACCGTACAAACGGGCCTCCGTGGCCTTCAATTATATTCGGCAAAAGTCACAGTATGTAGCTTCGATTGTGGGGACCTACTTCAGCTGAATATGCTGGCGTGGCTTGGGCTTGTATGCTGCCCAGGTACCTTGGCGTACCATTAAGCGTGTACAGGCACAGTGGAAACTATTGGAAAGACCATGTATCGGCTGTACAGCGCTATGCTAAGACATTTGTCCCACATGGTGTGTCAACATTAAGTGAGCTTCCCGCTCGCAACTTGTTTCTTGCAACAAAAATCTATTATGTTTGGCAGAATACTCACTGCGCTAGTATTTCTATTCATCGCTTCTACAGAGGTTTTGCAAATTTTGTTTGGGGTTCTTCCATGAAACCCATACAACATGATTATTTTCCCCGACCTGTCGGCGCGGGTGGGCTAGGTTTAGTCTATCTTCATGTGCGGCAGATTGTTGCCCGCTTTGTTTTTTCGCGACACTTCCCACGTGATAATTAGAGCGTTTTTTGCAAATAAGTTTGGTTAATGCTCTGCCCACACTGATTGTGCTTTCTAAGTTATCTGACCGTCCTTGTTGACGGGTGTTTATGCATGAGGTATATCTTGCTATGCGTTTTCTGTAAGGCCGCTTTTCAACACATTCTTTACCTTCAGTAGCGCGAAAACATTCGTAGAAAGACTTGATTTCAGTGCCTTTCCGTCCTCTTGTTTGCCGCTCAATGCCCTTTCGAGTGCTGGGACATGATGTACTTACGCGGGTGCGAGAAATAATGATTTCACCGTGCACTAACACTTCCTTCTACAAGCTGCGTACGGAAACATTGCCGGCTTCAGAAAAAGGTCATCTTTGTGTCGTCTCTGAACTGCCGCCTCTGTGATGTTCCTGAATCAACTGACCATAGCTTCTCCGATTGTAAGGACCCAATTCTCTTCTGGGATGTGTTGCAACAGACCTTAAAAAGCGAATTTATTTGACATCTCATACCATACGATACCTCACCGGAATGAAATATGTTCATGAACGTCTTGATGTGTTTTTTTTTCTGATTCTACTACACAGATTATGAAAAACTAGAGTGATGGACCGGCACTGTGAATCGCTTGTTTCGACGACATCTCATTTCTGCCAAATGACTGTTCATCTGGGGGAAGTGCATTAACAGACCAAGTTTAAATCGGAGTAGTGCTCATCCAGCTTTATTTTTGCACCATGCTCCCTCTTTGTGATGTGCCCAGCCTTACGTCCGTTCTACTGCTCCCTTCCTCTCTCTTTTTAAGGTGCCTTGCATAACGTTTCCTAAAAGCCTTGTAAATAGTTCATGTAAATATAACACACTTTCGGTCTAATAATTACCACGTTTAAAAAAAAGTGCCTGCATGGCCTAGGGAAACCGTGTCTGACTCGCTGCTAGAGGTGGGATTCCCGACTAATTACACCTGTTTTCTTTTCAGCGCAATTCATTTACCTCCTGTACTTACAAGTCCTAATGACGTTTGAGTCATGTTTCGACCTTTCCTCACCAGTTTTATAACGTTTCAATCACTTTCCAAATCCGCCGATTCACGTTTGTCGTAGCCAACCTTTGACCGATCCAGATTTTTCGCTCACGGCAAGCACAGCGGGCACCGTCGGATTTATTGCAGAACAGGACCCTTAAAACTAGCGCTCCAAACGAGAGAAAAAAAAAAGGAAATACCGCAACCTCAGCTCCACTGAGCCTCGCACGACAGAGGCGGCAAAGCAGAAGCTGAGGGCTCTTGGACGTTAGGTACCCCTCTTCAAGGATGCCTTGGCCTCCTTTTCTTTTCGTCCTTTTTGAATAAAGTGAAGAGTGGTTTATTGGCACGTTGAAGCGCCGGCAACGAAGACCCGGGCGCAAGTCGTCTAGGAACCAGCGAGGCGAGAGACCGGCACACACAAGCGGCAGTTCTCCAGCACGAGCCTTTCACGGGCGGCGCTAGCGCTTCGTCGTCGTTGGTGGCGGTGCTGGATCATCTTCTTCATTCCAACTGCCCCGGCGGAAAGAGGGAGCCATCCTGGCGACTCAAGGCGAGGAGACGACGAGAGGGCTGTAATAAGGCTTCAAGCGGCTGACATGAACGACGTCGCGACCACGGCGGCGATGGTCCAAAGAAGGTGTCACCGGTTCGATGATATAGTTCACTGGTGACGTACGCTCTAAGATGCGGTAAGGACCAATGTGCTTGGCCGAAAATTTGGACGCAGCCGGAACAGAGAGCCAGACCAATGATCCAGTGGAGAAGTGTGTAGCGGGCGTGTCTTGGTCCAACTCATGTGTCCGGAGCCCTTGACGTTCGGCGGTGAAGGAGCGAGCCAACTGGCGGCACTGCTCAGCATGGCGGGTAATGTCAGAAATGGAAGTATATTCTGAGCTGTCGGGGTTGCGTATTCGCCAACTGCAGCCTGTACAGCCACAAGGCTTGAAACCACGGTGAATTGATCACGGTGACTGAAGATTGTCACAACGGCTTACCTAAAAGGGATAATAAATCCTCTTAAACGGCGTTATATGCCAGTATGCATCACGATTTGCGACCTAAAAGGGAAAAAGTTGAAAAAAAAATGAAATTAAAAAAACAATAGAACTACAGTACAGACAGCGGAGTCGAACGGCCGACCTTCCATACGCAACACGTGCCTCTAATCCACTGCGCCATAGCGGCGATGTCAAGCCGTCGTTCTGAATGAATATTGTTACGTGGCAGGAGGCGTTCACGCCACGAAGAACACTGGTGCACTCACGCTGAACAGAACACAAGCACAGGGCGCACCGGATGCCAAAACACAGGCCACCGTCCAGGATTCGGAGCCCGAGCACGCGCCAAGTGCCCTCTCACTTCGTCGGCCTCATCTTCTCTGAGTCGACCCGTAGCATGACCCCCGGGCGCAAAAGCACCGTCGCGGTGCTGCTTAGCGAGTGTCAGAAGAAGGTAGGTGGTAGGGCTTGAGGCGCGACACGTGCACAATATCGGAGGGTGGAGTACGGGAAGTGCACTCGGGGAAGGCAGGCTCAATCTGGTATGTGACGGCTGTGACTTGGCGCAGCACACGATACGGGCCCACATATCGAGAAAGAAGCTTTTCCGAGAGCCCTACACGGCGAGAAGGCACCCAGAGCAATACAAGGGACCCAGGCAAGAAGGCACTGTCCAGGTGGCGGCGGTTATAGTGCTGTTGCTGAGAAGCTTGGGAGGCTTGCAAGCGGGAACGGGCGACTTGGCGAGCATGGTCGGCATGGGCAATGGCTTCACGGGCGTATTCAGAATGTGGGGGACGAGATGTTCGATACAATGTGTCAAGCGGCAGTTGAGGCTCGCGGCCGTACAGGAGGTGAAACGGAGAGTAGCCGGCAGTGTCGTGGCGGGATGAATTATATGCAAATGTAACGTATGGGAGTGCGACGTCCCAGTCTCGGTGATCAGAGGAGACGTACATGGCGAGCATGTCGGTAAGCGTGCGATTGAGTCGCTCAGTGAGGCCATTAGTTTGGGGGTGGTAAGCGGTCGTCAACTTGTGCTTAGTTGAGCACGCGCGAAGAATGTCGTTTACCACTGCTGAAAGGAAGGTGCGGCCTCGGTCGGTGAGCAGTTGGTGGGGTGCTCCATGATGAAGAATGACATCCTGAAGAAGAAAGTCGGCGACATCAGCGGCAGTACTCGTGGGGAGCGCACGTGTTATCGCGTACCGGGTGGCATAGTCTGTGGCTACTGCAACCCATCTGTTCCCAGAAGTGGACTCAGGAAAGGGGCCGAGAAGATCCAAGCCGACACGGTAGAACGGCTCCGGAGGGATGTCAATGGGCTGAAGATAGCCAGCGGGAGCAGATGCAGGGCGCTTGCGACGCTGACACTCATCGCAAGAATCAACGTAACGGCGCACTGAGCGGTAGAGGCCAGGCCAGAAGAACCGACGGCGGATGCGGTCGTACGTGCGAGTAACGCCTAGATGGCCAGCAGTCGGGAGGTCATGGAGTTCGTGGAGAACGACTGTTCGTAAGTGCTTCGGGACGACGAGGAGAAGGTCAGGACCAGTTGGTTGAAGATTCCGGCGGTATAAAATACCATCAACGAGAGCAAAGCGGTTCAGTGAAGGGTCGGTGTGGGCGGACGTTAGGCGATCAATGATGGAGAGAAGCTCCGCATCCCGACGCTGTTCTTCGCCGATAGTTGTAAACGGCGATAGAGAGAACAGGTCAATAGCGCTTGCGCTCGTCACAGTATTAGTGTGGGCAACAGGGTAACGAGAGAGGCAGTCGGCATCTTTGTGCAACCGTCCGGACTTGTAGATCACAACGTAGTCATATTCTTGGAGTCGTAGCGCCCAACGACCGAGGCGACCGATAGGATCCTTCAGAGAAGAGAGCCAGCACAGTGTGTGATGATCTGTAACAACTGTGAATGGCCTGCCATATAGGTAGGGTCGAAATTTGCCAACAGCCCAGACGAGGGCCAAGCACTCTCTTTCGGTAATGGAGTAGTTCTTCTCGGAAGGGGATAGGAGGCGGCTAGCATAGGCAATTACCCGATGTGTGCCGGATTGACGCTGGGAAAGGATTGCCCCGATTCCATGGCCACTAGCATCAGTACGGACTTCCGTAGGAGCTGACACATCAAAGTGTGCCAAGACCGGTGCAGTGGTAAGCTTCCTTATAAGGTGGGCAAAGGCGTGGTCTTGAGAGGACCCCCAGGAAAAACTGACATCCTTTTTAAGAAGATCGGTGAGCGGCTGAGCAATGTCGGCAAAATCTTGAATAAATCTACGAAAGTAAGAACAGAGACCCAAAAAACTTCGAACGTCGTTGCTCGTACGGGGTACTGGGAAGTCCTTTACTGCTCGGATCTTGTCTGGATCGGGACGAACCCTTGTAGCATCGACGACATGGCCTAGTATAGTGAGCTGACGACGCGCGAAACGGCATTTTGAAGAGTTGAGCTGCAGCCCGGCATGACGGAAGAGGGAAAGAACTTGTGAGAGGTGGTCCATGTGGGACGAAAACGAGGGAGAAAACACAATCACATCGTCTAAATAGCAGAGGCAAGTGGACCACTTAAATCCTTGCAGCAAGGAGTCCATCATGCGCTCGAAAGTGGCTGGGGCGTTACATAAGCCGAAAGGCATAACCTTAAACTGATATAATCCATCAGGAGTAACAAAAGCAGTCTTCTCCCGATCCTGGTCATCCACAGCAATTTGCCAATAGCCAGAGCGTAGGTCTATGGAGGAGAAGAATTTGGCTCCGTAGAGGCAGTCTAAGGCATCGTCGATTCGAGGAAGCGGATAGACATCTTTTTTAGTGATCTTATTCAGGTGACGGTAATCCACACAGAAGCGCCACGAGCCATCTTTCTTCTTGACCAAGACGACGGGCGAAGCCCAAGGACTGTGAGAGGGCTCAATGATGTTCTTCTCCAGCATTTTTGCCACTTCCGCCTGGATTACCTGTCGTTCTGCATGGGAGACCCGGTATGGTCGGCGGCGGATCGGAGGAGCGTCGCCGGTGTCGATGCGGTGCGTAACGGTAAGAGCTTGGCCAAGGGCGCTGTTATGGAGGTCGAAGATGTCGGAATAGGACTCGAGAAGCGCACGCAACTGACAAGATTGAGCAGGGAGCAAATCGGAGGGCATCATTGCCGTGATCGCGTCAGTCGAAGTAGGAGCGTGAACAGGGTCTGCAGGAGCTGATGCATGGGCAGGGTCCAATGGGGCAATTGGGCAGGAGCCAATAGGGGAGAACGTTGCCACGCATATGCCAGGTGGAAGGACTTGGGCTGAATAGCTGAAATTAATTAACGGTAGTGACACGCTGTTTCCCCTGATTGTAGCGACAGTATGGGGCAGTGCAACGTTGCGGTGCAGCAAGACATCTGAAATAGGGGCGACTAAGTCGTCACTATCGGCCACTGATGAGGTAGGACGTAGGGTAACGAATAAGGCGGCTAGTGAGGGCAGAGAAACTTGGTCGGGCGAATACAGTCGGGGAGAATGCAAGGGTTCAGGATCGATGGTTGGGAGATCGAGGTGTAGGACGCCTTGCGAGCAGTCGATCAGGGCGGAGTGTTCTGACAGGAAATCGAGGCCGAGGATGAGGTCATGAGCACAAGGTTTCAAAACAGTGAACTGCACCGGAAGGTCATGGCCAGCAACTCTAACGCGTGCAGTGCAGAGTCCGTCAACACTAACTGTTCCACCGTCCGCGACACGCACTCGAGACCGAGCCGGCGTGAGAACTTTACGTAAACGACGACGAAGTTGTGCACTCATGACAGAGATATGCGCACCAGTGTCGATAAGCGCACGCACGGGGACACCATCAACACAAACGTCTAGTTGGTTCAAGTGGGAGGTCTGTAGAGGATTTGTGGGCCTGGTCGTGGATGCAGCGTCACCTCCGGGAGCTGCATCAGCTAGTTTTCCAAGTCAGAGCGGTCGTATGAGGCTGCCGAGGATCGAAGGTGCTGCGGGGATCGGAAACGCCGGCCTCGGGGAGATGGAGAGCGGGAAGAACGACGTGGTCGGGAGCTGGCGAGATCATTGGCCGAATCTGATTGGTCATGAGGTGGTCGGGGCGGAAAACGGGGGGGCATATCTGAACGGTTGGCATAGGAAAGCTCGGTGCGAGTAGTCGGAAACCATCTATTGCGGCAGTGCCGGGAAATGTGGCCGACACAGGAACAATTGAAACATATTGGGCGATCATCAGGCGTCCGCCACTCTGCTGGATTACGGTAGCGACGAAAGTACGGAGCCCTTGGACGGAAAACATTCCTGGTTGGTGGTCGGACGCTAGAGTTCCCGATGGAACAGATAGCATGTGAGAGGTCCAAATTTGCGAGTTCCTCTCGCACGACGGCTTGAATGAGGGAGACATCGGGCAAGGGGTGACTGGGGGTGGTAGGTTGAGGGGCCGCAGGTGCACAGGCCTCCATTTCGCGGCGAACGATCCGGGTGACTGCGTCGGTGATATTGAGAGGCGAAGTGGGAGGTGGGCTAGGTGGTGGCTGCTGCAAAACACACGTAGATGTGGCGGCCGTATGGGGAAGTCGTTCAAACTGTGGAAATATGCGCCGGCTCTTGACTTGCTCGAAGAGACGGCACTCCTTAATAACGGCATCCACGGTATCACATCCTTTGCACAGAAGCAAATGGAAAGCGTCGTCCGCGATCCCCTTCAGGATGTGGCCCACCTTTTTGTTTTCCGACATGGAGGTGTCAACCTGGTGGCATAAGGCAAGGACGTCTTGTATGTACGTGACGTAACCTTCACTGGAGGACTGAGCACGCGACTCAAGGTGTTTTTGGGTTGCGAGCTTCGAAGCATCCGGAGGTCCGAACAGAGCGCGAAGCTTTTCCTTGAAGATGTCCCAACTCGTTAGTTCGTCCTCGTTGGTGTCGTACCATTGCCTTGCTGTGCCAGATAAATAGAAAATTACGTTTGCCAACATGACGGTGGGGTCCCACCTGTTATGGGTGCTGACACGTTCGTACATGGAGATCCATCTCTCGACGTTTTCAGTTGAGGCACCGGAAAAGATGTCGGGGTCACGGGGATGAGCCATGACCATGAATGTAGTGGCAGTGGCACTTGGCGAGTCGCCGGGCTTCGTCATTGTAGCGGTCCCGGTGTAGCGACCGCTGCGAAGCTCCGTGTTGGGATAGTCCAGAACGAGAGGAAGGGGAAAGTCCTCACCTCCACCAAGATGTTACGTGGCAGGAGGCGTTCACGCCACGAATAACACTGGTGCACTCACGCTGAACACAGGGCGCACCGGATGCCAAAACACAGGCCACCGTCCAGGATTCGGAGCCCGAGCACGCGCCAAGCGCCCTCTCACTTCGTCGGCCTCATCTTCTCTGAGTCGACCCGTAGCAATATTTATAACCAGCCTTAATGTGGCTTCTACCTGCCGGTGGGCGGCGCTGTCATCGCTGGCTGTACCGGCTGCAGTTGGCGAACACGCGTCGGGGTTGTAGGGAAGGATTGTGTCCAGCAGACAGGAAGGCTCGCGCCCAAATAAAATAAAGAATGGGGAAAAGCTGGTGGTTGCCTGGGATGCGGTGTTATATGCATAGGTCACGAACGGAAGGACTTGATCCCAATTAGAGCTGTCGGAGCTAATGTACATGGCGATCATGTCCCCAAGAGTACGGTTGAATCGTTCGGTGAGGCCGTTAGTTTGGGGGTGGTAAGCGGTAGTGGTACGGTGGACTGAGTGGCACGCATCGAGAAGCTCGCGAACAACTTCAGACAAGAAAACACGGCCGCGGTCACTGAGAAGTTCTCGCGGAGCGCCGTGACGCAGGACGAAGTGATGAAGAAGGAAGAAGGCGACGTCGCGAGCATTAGCCGCAGGTAGGGCAGCGGTCTCAGCATACCGAGTGAGGTGGTCCACGGCGACTATAATCCATCGATTCCCGGCGGTCGTGAAAGGGAGCGGCCCATATAGGTCGATGCCCACACGATCGAAAGGGCGAGCCGGGCACGGTAATGGCTCTAACGGGGCAGTCGAGGGTCGAGGTGACGACTTCCGCTGCTGACAGGCTGTGCAGGAGCGAACGTATCGACGAACAAAGTTGTACATGCCCCGCCAGTAGTACCTCTGGCGTAGCCGCTCGTAGGTTTTTAGCGATCCAGCGTGAGCGCTTTGAGGGTCGGCGTGGTAGTGCGCACAGATCTCAGACCGAAGATGGCGGGGAATCACGAGGAGCCACTTTCGGCCGTCCGGACGATAGTTGCGGCGGTATAGGAGATCGTCGCGGATGGTGAAATGGGAAGCTTGGCGACGAAGGGCCCGAGGGAAGGAGGACGTAGAGTGCGCACGAAGGGCATCCAGCAAGGAAGAAATCCATGGATCCTGGCGTTGTTGATTGGGCATGTCGATAGCAGTGAGCGCTGCGAGTGGGGAATCAGATACGAGGGAAGAGGGCGCAGGAGAGGGCAGTGGCGAGCGTGACAAGGCGTCGGCGTCGGAGTGCTTGCGGCCCGACCGGTAGACAACGGTAACATCGAATTCCTGAAGACGGAGTGCCCAGCGGCCAAGGCGTCCTGAGGGATCTTTGAGGGAGGCCAACCAACACAAGGCGTGGTGATCAGTAACGACGGTGAACGGGCGGCCATATAAGTAAGGGCGGAATTTTGTGAGAGCCCACACTACGGCCAGACACTCCTTTTCAGTCACGCTGTAGTTCGACTCTGCTTTGGTGAGAGCACGGCTGGCGTACGCAACAACGTATTCAGAAAATTCGGGCTTGCGCTGGGCCAGGACAGCACCGAGGCCAATTCCGCTTGCGTCGGTGTGCACCTCAGTAGGAGCACTGGGGTCATAGTGCCGAAGAATAGGGGGTGAAGTAAGACGACGACGGAGCGCAGCAAAAGCTTCATCGCAGGCAGAGTCCCACGTAGACAGGTCGGCGGGACCATTGAGGAGTTTCGTAAGGGGCGCGACGATAGAGGCGAAATTAGGGACAAAGCGCCGAAAATAGGAGCAGAGGCCCACAAATCGGCGCACCTGTTTCGTAGAGGTCGGTTTAGGGAATTCAGCCACAGCCCGGAGTTTGTCAGGATCAGGTAGGACGCCATCTTTGGATACGAGGTGGCCGAGTATTGTCAGTTGCCGGGCACCAAAGTGACATTTCTTGAGGTTAAGCTGAAGGCCAGCACGGGTGAGGCAGCTCAATATCTGGCGCAAGCGCTGGAGATGCGTCGGAAAATCGGGCGAAAACACAACAACATCATCCAAGTAGCAGAGACAAATGTTCCACTTGAGCCCGCGCAATACATTGTCCATCATTCGTTCGAACGTGGCGGGAGCGTTACACAGACCGAATGGCATTACGGTGAATTCATATAGGCCGTCAGGGGTAACGAATGCCGTTTTAGGACGGTCGGACTCAGACATCGGCACTTGCCAATAGCCGGAACGGAGATCCAGAGAGGAGAAGAATTCGGCGCCTTGCAAGCAGTCTAGGGCGTCGTCAATACGGGGTAGCGGGTAGACGTCTTTGCGCGTAATTTTGTTGAGCCGGCGATAGTCCACGCAAAATCGTATCGAGCCATCCTTCTTCTTCACCAGCACCACTGGGGATGACCAAGGACTGGCAGATGGCTGAATAATGCCGCGTCGTAGCATGTCGTCCACTTGCTCAGCGATGAGGCGGCGCTCGGGAAGTGACACACGGTAGGGGCGCTGGCGGAGAGGAGTATGGGTACTGGTTCCAATGTGGTGCTCGACATTGGTCGCACGGCCCAAAGAAGAGGACTGGTGGTCAAACGAGGAGCGAAACTGGTTGAGCAGGGCAAGAAGCTGTGCGTGTTGAGCTGTGTCGAGGGCGGGGTCAATAGAGCGGTCGAAAATGTCCGAAGGCAGTGGGTGATCGGGAGTAGGGCTACGTGGGGTGAGGGCAGCGATGTCGGGACTGGAGGAGGTCACATCGGTGTCCAAGGAAGTGATCAAGGTAGCGGTTTCAAAATGGCCAAGGCACTCGCCACGGAGCAGGGAGAGGGCAGAGAAGGAGGTGTTAGAGACGAGGATGGCGGCAGTACCGTGTTGGATGTCGATGACGGCGAAGGGAACAGAGAGGCGTCGGCCAGAAGCAAGGATGGGGGAAGGCGTGAAGAGAACGGTGGCGTCAGAAACAGAGGCGGCGCAAACAGGGACAAGCACAGCACTGTCAGGGGGAATGTGAGTGTCCTCGGCGACAACAAACTTAGCATCACGGCGAATCGAAGGCTCGTCGAAGGCAGCATCACAGAGCGTAGAAAAGACGACATGCGCACGGGCGCAGTCAATGACGGCGCTGTGGCGGGATAGAAAATCCCAGCCAAGGATGACGTCATGGGAGCTTGCACGGAGAACTAAAAATTCGACAACATATAAAACATCGGCGATGACTACGCGTGCTGTGCAAGCGGCAGACGGATGAACGGGCTCGGCGCTAGCTGTACGGAGGGAGAGTCCAGAAGATGGGGTGGTAACTTTTCGAAGCGAACGGCAGAAGTTTTCGTTAATGACAGAAACGGAGGCCCCAGTGTCCACAAGCGCAAGTGTCTTGACGCCGTCTACAAACACGTCAAGAAGATTCGGCGGTGAAAGGCGAGGACTTAAGCATGGCGATGATAGCGCAGTTCGTGCCCCAGGAACTGCGGCTGCTAGTTTTCCGAATCGGCGGGGACGGGGCGACGCCTCATGGGCGACAAGGAGCGGCGGCGAGGGGAGGGCGAGCGGTAAACGTAGGGCTGGCGACCAAGCGCGCGGTCAGGTGAGGTCCCCTGATGCGGTGGTTCGAAAGGTGCGCGAAAGGTGCGATCTGTATCGCGGTAGTCCGGCAGGGGGTGGAGAGGCGCAGGCAGAGTACGTCGACATAGGCGAGCGACGTGGCCTGGAAAACCGCAGGCGTAGCAGATCGGTCGGTTGTCAGCCGTGCGCCAAGGATTGTAGGCAGCGGGCGCGAAACGCTGTCGGGAAACAACAGGCGCAGGCACCGCAGGAGGAGCACAGGCATAGGCCTGCGGCAGCGGTGGTCTTCTGACAGCCTCGGCATACGTGAGAGGCACGGGTGCGGGCGCAGGCGGCACGCTTACTGGAGGGTCGTAGCTTAACGGGGCGGCAACTGCGGTGGGCTGGATCGGGAGTAGACCGGCCTGGGGAGGCAAAGGTGCCGGTTGCCGAAGACTAGGAAGTGCAGCGGCGACCTCCTGCGTGATGGCATTCCGGATCTCTGGACTGAGGACGGGCGGTGACGGGTGTGGGTTAGATATGAGCGATAGCTGCCGGGCGACCTCTTCCCGCTCGAAGTCTTTGATTGTGGCTAGCAAGTCGTGGTTGATGCCCAGGCCGGAGATGGAGTCGGCAGGCGGGGAAGGGCTGCGAGCGCAAAGACGTTGCTTGCGCAACTCGTCAAAACTTTGGCACAATGTATAAACCGAGGCGACGGTGGTGGGGCTCTTCGCCAGCAACATCTGAAAAGCGTCGTCGTCGATGCCTTTCAGGACGTGCTTAATCTTGTCAGCTTCGGACATAGCCGGATCAACACGCTTGCATAGGTCAACTACATCTTCAATGTAGCTCGTGAAAGTCCCGTCCTTGTGCTGAGCTCGAACACGCAGGCTTTGCTCAGCGCGCAGTTTCCGGACGGCGGGACGGCCGAAAACCTCTGCAAGTGTGCTCTTGAAAACGGCCCAGGTGGGGATGTCGGCCTCGTGGTTTCGGAACCACAGGTTCGCTACGTCGCTCAGGTAGAATATAACGTTGGTCAGTTTGACGCTGTCATCCCAATTGTTATGGCGGCTCACCCGTTCGTACGATTCCAGCCAATCTTCTACATCCTGGTCGCTGTGGCCGCTGAAAACAGCGGGGTCGCGCTGCCGGACGGCACCGGAGCAGATGACGGGCTGCGGCGGGGGTGCGGGCTGTTGACTGGTCTTGGACATCGGGATGGTGCGGCTGCGAAGGTCCACGGTGATGGGGAACGGTGAACGCAGCAACCTCCACCAAATGAAGAGTGGTTTATTGGCACGTTGAAGCGCCGGCAACGAAGACCCGGGCGCAAGTCGTCTAGGAACCAGCGAGGCGAGAGACCGGCACACACAAGCGGCAGTTCTCCAGCACGAGCCTTTCACGGGCGGCGCTAGCGCTTCGTCGTCGTTGGTCGCGGTGCTGGATCATCATCTTCATTCCAAAAGTCGTTTCTTCTTCTCCTTCCACTTCGTCTTATTCTCCCATTGACAGCCTCTTCACATGTTCGCCAATTGCGATGAAAGCGATTACGCTGAAGCCTCTTGATTGCCTGCGGCACTGATGTGCACAAAATTGATGGCGTACACTACTCTCGTTACATCGATCTTTGCAGCACACGTAATTCTGCCCGGCACCACGATGACCGCTGTAACCATGAAATTTTAATGCAGAGTGCACATCCCTTCCCCGTTTTGAAAATGGGGTGGTCAGAAGTAAAGCGAGAAAAGCCTAAAACAGGTTTCAACGTTTGTTGAAGCACCACACCTTCAATTTTGTACCTTTCTAGGGACCGCCGCGGTGGCTCAGTGGTTATGGTGCTCGGCTGCTGACCCGAAAGACGCGGGTTCGATCCCGGCCGCGGCGGCTGGAATTTCTTTGGAGGAGAAATTCTAGAGGCCCGTGTACTGTGCGATGTCAGTGCACGTTAAAGAACCCCAGGTGGTCGAAATTTCCGGAGCCCTCCACTACGGCGTCTCTCATAGCCTTAGTCGCTTTGGGACGTTAAACGCCAATAAAACCAAAACCAAACCTTTCTAGGGCCGAAGGTTCTCTTTGAAAACTAACTATATGATCAAATCCCTGCCGACAGCCGTGGTGGCTCAGTGGTTATGCCTTTCGGCTGCTGACCCGAAAGGCGCGGGTTCGATCCCGGTCGCGGCGGCTAGAATTTCTTTGGAGGAGAAATTCTAGAGCTCCGTGTACTGTGCGATGTCAGTGCACGTTAAAGAACCCCAGGTGGTCGGAATTTCCGGAACCCTTCACTACGGCGTCCCTCATAGCCTAAATTGTTTTGGGACGTCATCATCATCATCATCATCACCCTGACTCTCTCCAATTAACCCTGTCCTTTGCCAGTTGCGGCCACCGTATCCCCGCAAACTTCATCTCATCCGCCCACCTAACTTTCTGCCGCCCCCTGCTACGCTCGCCTTCTCTTGGAATCCGCTCCGTTACCCTTAAGGACCAGCGGTCATCCTGCCTTCGCATTACATGCCCTGCCCAAGCCCACTTCTTCCTCTTGATTTCAACTAGGATATCATTAACGCGCGTTTGTTCTCTCACCCACTCCGCCCGCTTCCGATCTCTTAACCTTACACCTATCATTTTCTTTCCATAGTTCACTGCGTTGTCCTTAACTTAAGCTGAACCCTCTTTGTTAGCCTCCACGTTTCTGCCCCATAGGTGAGTGCCGGTAAGATACAGCTGTTGTATACTTTTCTCTTGCGGGATATTGGTAAACTGCCATTCATGATCTGAGAAAACCTGCCATATGCGCTCCATCCCATTCTTATTCTTCTAGTTATTTCCCTCTCATGATCCGGATCTGCGGTCACTACCTGCCCTAAGTAGACGTATTCTCTTACTACTTCCAGCACCTCGCCACCAATTGCGAACTACTGTTCCCTTGCTAGGTTGTTCAACATCACTTTGGTTTTCTGCATGTTAATTTTTAGCCCCACCGTTCTGCTCTGCCCCCCCCCATAAACCCCCATAAACCAAACCAAATCCCTGCGTGCCGTAGTAGTGCCCCGTGAACGCAGCCACAGGGTGTTAGCCAAACATCTTCTCCCCTCTTTATACCCCAGCGCAGCTCAAAAGGTGCCGTCGAGTAGCTAAGCAGCACTGGCCTTTCGCCGTTACACGCCCAGCGTGCCTTGACGCCGCCTCGGGCAGCAGCGACATCATGATGCGAGGCGACCGTCAGCGGCAGCCACGCGAGCTCACGCCCGCTTCGGGAGTCGACGCGCTATCGCGAGATAATCTCCAGCGATCGGCGCCCTCTCCTGCCTTCGGACTCGACCTCGGGCAGTCCCGATGAATGTGAGCCACGGACGAGACGAGCAGCCGAGCGTGTACCAAGCGCGGTGCACGGCTCGCTTCAAGGCGCCGCGAGCTTCGACGTTTCGGTATGCCAGGGTCTAACGATCTTTCAAAAAGACACGATATGAAGGACACGTAGTACGCCGGTGAACTCTGCGCCTATTTCGTGCGTTTCTTTCCTCGACAATGGTTCTCCCCGTGGCCGCATGCACGTACGTCTTTCCAAAGGTTCTTTCATGGCACCGCCAACCACGTTCCAAAGCGATGATGTGTCCGTTTATTGTTCCGATAATTGTCGCAACTCGCCGAGTACGGGTATGGGATGGTGTACGTCTTGGTTGCGCTACAGTTCTTTTCTTACGGGTACGGGAATACCCCGAAACACGGCTTCAGTTCTAATTCACTAGTGGCACATGGCTTCCTGGTATGCCACGGACGCTATTATGCTGTGTAGCAAGGAGACTTTGAAACAATAGGGAACACAATGCACAATGGGTTTTCTTTTCTGCCAGCCCACTGAAGGAACACGCCGATAGCTAATTGTACATGGCTGCACGTTTACTCATTGTCGGTCGAGCCTACTTATAACGGCCGCAGTTATAACCATCGCTCGCTTGTCATGAACAAGAGCGGTGAGACCGCAAATATATGCATTAGGTCAATGGAACTGCGTACTAGATACAACGAGCACCCGTGGCGGCGTAATTCGTTTAGAGTGGCAGAAGAGACGTCGTAAACTCGGCCCCCTAATGGAAAAACTCGCGCTTGCTGTAAGCGCGGAGATTGGAGAGCTTCCCCTAGCAACCATGACGCTCTCCCCCGGAAAGAACGTGGCGGCCCAGTCACGCAGTAAAAAAGATGAGGCATTACTGACGAAACAGCACAGTTTTACGAAATGGTGCCGTCAAAAACGAATTCCTTGGAAGGTGGTGCCTACGCTGACGGAAGATACGGCAAGCTTTGGCGTTAACCTGCTTCAAGGATGGGCGGCAAGGACCGGCGTTGAGTTCGACCGTGGCATAACTAAAAAAAAATACTAACTCCTGCTCGTTCTTGAAAAGTGCAACACAGCCTTCTCTGACAGTGGTCACATGCACTTCATGCCACCGAATACCAAGGACAAGATGCAGCTACCAAACATGGGCGACATTCACGCTCTGAAGATCATTGGCGCATTATCCATCGCATGCTCATAGCAGTTGACAGACCAGGTGGCAACTTTCCGGTTCGGATGTCTTTGTTCGCCGGTGTGGATGTGATCGAGGCCATGTGTATGAGACTGACTGCGGATTGCTTACGGAATTGCTTCCGTAACACAAGGTTTATGAGACAAGGAACGACTGAGGACGCTGTCGAACAGCTGCGAGATTAGACGTGGGGATTTGTAGCAAATGGTTGGTGATGCAGAGATTGCCGGACATGATTTCAGCTAGGATGGCTTCGTTGGTGCGAATCATGGCACTGGCATCGCAAAGCCATTTACTGCCGAAGCAGAGCGAGGGGTATTTCACAGGGGATAGGTACACATTGTAGTGAGCATGTGATAACACAACAAAAGATGACTGGTGAGATTTTCGGCGAAGTTTGATGAACACGTGATGGCTGCAACATTGTGCAATGTCGTGCAATCGCGCAGCACACGGGCGCTGTCAGTGCACGTTAAAGATTCCCCGATTGTCGAAATTATTCCGGAGACCTCCACTACGGCACCTCTTTCTCCCTTTCTTCTTTCGCTCCTACCTTCCTCCCTTCCCTTACGGCATGGTCCGGTCGTCCACCGGGATATGTGAGACAGTTACTGCTCCATTTCCTTTCCTCAAAACCAAAACCAAACCAGCCCGCGGCATCCGGCCTCAGTCAGTCTATGCCACTGGCTACCGACCTGGTTACCCTCTGTCTCTCTTTCTCAAAGACATTTCTCCCTCTTCTCTTTAATCTTCCTGCCTCGGGCTGCCCCACTCGCGCGGTTCCGCTGCGAGTACTTCTCCCAGTCACGTTGCGGAAAATTGGCCAACTCTAAGAGCTTACACTGCTAGCCTTCTCCCTTTAACGCGCTACCGTTAGGTCCACAATGGAGAGGTTTCCCCCGAAGGCCTTGCCGTCCGGGCAGTGTGCCGCGTCATCGGCATGCGGTCCACGGTCACGATCGCCGCACACTTCCGTCCCGACGTGGCCGGCGGCTCGCTTCAGCCGCCAGGGTGAGGGACTGGTTTGCATGCGGACGACCTTCCGGCCGGTGGCGACGGCAGACGCCCGTCAAAGACGAACAGGCGGGAATGCTGACGACCGGCTCGACGCTGCGTACCCCGCAAGGCCGAGGACACGGAGCTCAGTGTCAAGAGAAAGAAGCGCTTGCTCTTGCGACATCAGCCGGGGACCTTCTCGGACGCCGGAGCTGTTTACGCTTCAAGTTACTCGAATGCCTATTTCAGTGCTGTACTTTGTTGCAGGGACGTACTTCGGGACTCTCAAGTCAACGCGCTCACGCATGAAGAGAGCTCACGCGCTTATACACTAGAGCGTCGTCATCAAGCAGTGGCATCGTCTCCCAGCGTCTGTACATTCGTATTATGGAAAGTTTAAAACCAAAGCTTATAAGTTATCACCTTTCTACCAGTAGTTCAAGACTGCAAGGAACACATCTGATTCTCTTTAGGGCAGGTATCAGGGCTCTATCGAGACATGTGTTGCTGTAGTAGCAGTAGTATTGTAGTAGTAATAGTAGTGGTGGCGGTAGTAGTAGTAGTAGTAGTAGTAGTAGTAGTAGTAGTAGTAGTAGTAGTAGTAGTAGTAGTAGTAGTAGTAGAAGCAGTAGTAGTGGTGGTGGTGGTGGTGGTGGTGGTGGTGGTGGTGGTGGTAGTAGTAGTAGTAATATCAATAGTGCTAGTAGTAGAGGTGCTAGTTTTAGTTCTAGTTGTAGTAGTAGTAGAAGTGGCAGTAGTTGTAGTAGTGATAGTGTTATTGTAGTAGTGGTAGTAGTAGTGGCAGTAGTTGCAGTAGTAGCCATAGTAGCAGTTGC